>NC_059194.1:492500-595000 GCF_020615455.1 Coregonus clupeaformis
CCTTCACAAAAACAGGAAAAAAAACTAGGTAAACCTCTAAATGTAACCGTAAACACAACGCATCACAAAGACCGATTTGTTATTGTTATAAAAGACAGCTTGTCATATTGGACTCATTATTAATTAGTTTGGATGGGTTGCAGAAGGCTTATTAAAATCTAAATATACCAGTCTTACTCCTCTCTCATCACGGCCAAATTGTAAATGTAAACCACAGGTTTGTTTGGAAACATACTGACGTGTTAGTTGGGATTAAAGATTACTGCCAGTCCTCCATTTGGCAGCACTCACCAACCCTAGGAATAACTTAAATTAGAGTGACCAATTTTCCATTAAAACTCTTCCATAGCTTCAGCAGCCATCATTGCTGTGCTTCTGATTTATGAAAAGACTAATAGTACCGTCTGTACACACTGAAAACACTAACAGTACCGTCTGTACACACTTTGAAAGGTACAGATTGCAAGTGGCATGTTTGGTTTCTGAGCAGTACAATGTGAAGGCCTACTGAGAAATATCTTAGCTAGGACCGGGACAGGACATATCTTAGCTAGGACCGGGACAGGAAATATCTTAGCTAGGACCGGGACAGGAAATATCTTAGCTAGGACCGGGACAGGAAATATCTTAGCTAGGACCGGGACAGGAAATATCTTAGCTAGGACCGGGACAGGAAATATCTTAGCTAGGACCGGGAGGAAGACATTACGCCGACAACGAGCGCCGTTATCAACGGAGACGCTACCTTTGACTTCCATATATCTTGAACTGGGAAGCATTTACATTATGTCAGCAAAGCAGAGATATGGGTTAAAAATGCATGTCAGAAGCTAGGATTCCATCCAACTGGCTTCAGATTTTCATGCGAATATTCTAGAATCGGCATAAAGAACAAATATGCAAATTTTTCCACCAGTGGTACGTTTCCACCAATGGACTTGTTGCAGATAAAAATCAGTCTGTGATGATGTAAATGTAATTTTTTTCACTTAATTTTTCATTTACTGAATAAAAATCTAATGTTCAATGTATTTCCATTGCATTGTCACAAAAACTGTTGCGTTAAATAGCAAATGTACCTACTCTGGTCTTGGCACGTGCACTCTAGCCTACAGCTCGCAGATACAGTGCGGGTAGGCTGTGTGGGTAAACTGGTCTACATTATGAGATTATTATGGATAAGAGCAAAGATATTTGTATTTGTCAAACGAATAAGACCCTCAATATTTATTGGAAAGCAGCATCAGGCTCATCACCTTGAACTTTCACCACCCTGTGGAGGTCATCATAACTTATTTCATCTGTAGCTTAATAAACTGCATGTTTTCTCGATTCATAGCGGGAGGACCATCATCGCGTGACTCCAAATGTACTTCCATATGATGGTTATTATAACAATATTTGCGCATAATAAAGGCGTTTCTACCGCCATTTCCCGCATAACTAATTTTACCGACACAAAAAGATTCCACCATGTTGAACTAACAAATGATCTGTCAGCATTTATAAAATTACACAGAAACTTTCTGTTTCCATCACAGCTGTCCAGATTTTTTTTAATCTGACTTTACTCACATACAAACTGGGGATGGAAACGTGGTTAGAGAAAAGGAAGTGTCAAAACCAGGAGATGACTTAGATTAGAAAGTATCCTGTAACACTTCACTTAAAGCCTAAAATCATTATGAGTTACTGTAGTATGCCGTTAAAATGCATCATATGACTTGTCATGGACATGCATGACCCCTTTATAATCTCTATAACGTCTTCCAAACAGCCATTTTGAGTCAGTCGAATGTTGATGCATAGAGAGCCAAAAAATTATAACTCATCATACCTGCAGGCTTTAAATAACAAGTATTCAAATCATCAAACACAGTATGATTGGTGCAAGAACTGAAACAAGTCAACACAGAATACACACACTGTAACAATAAACATACTGTAGCCTATTTGGGTGAGAACCGTTTTTATAGTTGTGTTTCCATTAGATGTGTTGCTCAATGGAGAGTCATGAGAAATGCTGCCAACCTTCTGTTGCCAGACAGACAAGACGGTTGGTTATCAGACGGTTGGTTATCAGACGGTTGGTTATCAGTCGGTTGGTTATCAGACGGTTGGTTATCAGTCGGTTGGTTATCAGACGGTTGGTTATCAGTCGGTTGGTTATCAGACGGTTGGTTATCAGACGGTTGGTTATCAGACGGTTGGTTATCAGACGGTTGGTTATCAGACGGTTGGTTATCAGACGGTTGGTTATCAGTTGGCTGCACAGCTTTACGATATGTAACTTTACTTCATGACAGCTTTATTGTCGTCGAAGATGTTAGCATAAGTTACCTCGTGACAAAGTCGCCAAGAGTATCCATGTAACTCAGCAGTGAAAGTAGAATATTTCTTATCGTGTTGGCGGTCACTTCTCTACTTGGCATTGCCTGTACTAGCTACAGCGCCTTCAGAAAGTATTCATACCCCTTGACTTATTCCACATTTTGTTGTGTTACAGCCTGAATTCAAAATTGAATAAATAAATATTTTTTCCTCACCCATCTACACACACAAAACCCCAGAATGACAAAGTGAGAACTTGTTTTTAGAAATAGTTGCAAATGTATTGAAAATGAAATGCAGATATATCTCATTTACATAAATACTCAAACCCCTGAGTCAATACTTTGTAGAAACGCCTTTGGCAGCGATTACAGCTGTGAGTCTTTCTGGGTGAGTCTCTAAGAGCTTTCCACACCTGGATTGTGCAACATTAGCTCATTATTATTTTGAAAATTCTTCAAGCTCTGTCAAATTGGTTGTTGATCACTGCTAGACAACCATTTTCAAGTCTTGCCATAGATTTTCAAGTAAATGCAACTTATTATGTGACTTGTTCATCAAAGTTTTACTCCTGAACTTATTTAGGCTTGACATAACAAAGGGGTTAATGAATTAATTTGTAAACATTTTGAAAAACATAATTCCACTTTGACATATTATGGAGTATTGTGTGTAGTCCAGTGACAAAAAAAATAAATCTCAATTTAATCACATTTAAATTCAGGTTGTAACACAAACAAATGTGGAAAAATGTTAAGGGGTGTGAATGGTTTCTGAAGGCCCTGGATGTTTATCTCCTGTGATGATATATACATACCTGAGATAAGGGGAGAGTACATTGGAAGACCTATCACCATTCCACGTTCCTATGTGTGTGTGTGTGTGTGTGTGTGTGTGTGTGTGTGTGTGTGTGTGTGTGTGTGTGGTGTGTGTGTGTGTGGGTCGTTTGCAAAGGGAACACTCTGTTCTCAATGTATTTATGATAGGGTGGGTGTGTCGGGCTGATAGGACTATTGCAGAACAGGGGTCAAAAACCTTTTGGCCAAAGCCACTGTGGTCAACTAGTCATTCCTCCACCTGCAGAAAATATGATACTTGTTTATGCCGGCCAGTGCTTTATAGATGATTACTAAAACACATGATTTGTAGTTGGATATGATGAAGGGGTGTGGTCAAAAATGCTGCAGGACGGCCATATACAATGGTCTGGATTGCAATGGGATGCTGAAAGACATTTTAGTCATTTAGCAGAGACTCTTATCCAGAGCGACTTACAGTTAGTGAGTGCATACATTTTAATTTTTTTCATACTGGCCCCCTGTGGGAATCAAACCAACAACCCTGGCGTTGCAAACGCCATGCTCTACCAACTGAGCTACATCCCTGCTTGCCATTCCCTCCCCTACCCTGGACGAATTGTGCGCCGCCCCATGGGACTCCCGGTCGCGGCCGGCTACGACAGAGCCTGGATTCGAACCAGGATCTCTAGTGGCACAGCGATGCAGCGCCTTAGACCACTGCGCCACTCGGGAGACAGGGGCAGGGGGGTAGTTGCAGTGAGGCGGGCAGGAGGTAATACATGTATTTAGGACAGAAGTCTGCAGACAGAACGGCTGCCCCGCTGCCTGGAACCTCCCTATACCCGCAGGCTTTGAAACTGACACAGTGTGTACCCTGGCCTTGCTCACATTGACCTGTGGTGGCACGGTGTTGGTAGTGGGACAGAGGGTAGTGGTAATGAGGACACCAGGTCTGCAGACAGAACACTCAGTCTACTACCTGGCACCTCCCTGTACCTGCAGGCCAATCACAGATAGCTAGATAAAAAAAACCTGGCCTTTGGAACTGGCATGGGTAGAGTGTATAGCCTGGTCTTAGGAACAGGAACTGGCGTGGGGAGAGTGTGTAGCCTGGCCTTTGTCCACATTGACCTGGTCTCCTCTTCCTGCCAACTCAACTGTTGGATTTGTGTGTATTGTTTTGACTTGTGGGTGTTACTGCACTATTGGAGCTAGAAACACAAGCATTTCGCTGCACATGTGATAACATCTGCAAAATATGTGTATGCTACGCAAACAATAAAATATGATTTTTCTCAACCTCCCTCCTTTCTTTCTTTCTTTCTTTCTGTCTTAATTTCTTTCTTTCTTTCTTTCTTTCTTTCTTTCTTTCTTTCTTTCTTTCTTTCTTTCTTTCTTTCTTTCTTTCTTTCTTTCTTTCATTCTTTTTCTTTCTTTCTTTCTTTCTTTCTTTCTTTCTTTCTTTCTTTCTTTCTTTCTTTCTTTCTTTCTTTCATTCTTTTTTTCTTTCTTTCTTTCTTTCTTTCTTTCTTTCTTTCTTTCTTTCTTTCTTTCTTTCTTTCTTTCTTTCTTTCTTTCTTTCTTTCTTTCTTTCTTTCTTTCTTTCTTTCTTTCTTTCTTTCTTTCTTTCTTTCTTTCTTTCTTTCCTTCTTTCTTTCTCAAGTGTGAATCTAACAACATGTGATTTTTTTTCTCTCCATAGAACTAGTTTCTTACCAAGAGAGATAGAGCACTCTTTATGGTGGATCAAGTTTCAACTAAACGAACGCCCTCATGTAGGCTACACACAGAGGCGGATGGACACATGCACAACTCTGTGAAAATAAAGAAATGTGATTCTGTGAACACAAGAAAGAATTAAGAGCAATGAAATGTACCCTAGTCATCGGGTGTTGGTGAGTTAGTGGGGAAGGAGACCAGTAGAGCTGGCTGAGTTGACGTCTACAGGATTAAGACATTCTTCAGATATTTTGGTCATCTGGGCCAAGAACGTCAGATACTAAACGACTGTCCAGTTGTGTGCTGTAAGTCCATCCTAACCACTCAATAATAAGAAATATATGGCTATGTCTGCCTCCCAAATGGCAACCTATGGGCCCTGGTCAAAAGTAGTGCACTATATTAGGGGATAGGGTGCCATCTGAGACACAGCCTATGCGAAGGAGCAGTGGAACAGTGGGCAGCCCTGTTACGTAAAACGCTTGGTAGGGTCATGAGAGGCTGCTGGCTTGCTGGCTCAGAGGCTTTCCTTGCTTTCCTTTGAACGTGGCTTTGACAAACAGATCTGTGATCCAACAGGATGAATGGGGGGGGGGAATAGTTGGCTTTTGAGGAGCTCTGACTGCAGGCTCCGAGGCTATTGGCTGTGGAGAAGGAACAATAGCTTCCACCGCTGGCAGTGTTAATAAAGCTAGCGCTCACTATAAACCTATTGACATGGCCACCTCAAGCAGTGAGACCCCCGTTACATTAGCAACAAAGTTTTCAGGAATCTGGCCACAGTCCAGTCAGTGAATTTGCATGCTCTCCAGACAGGAAAGAAGACACTCATCCTCTCACTTAGAGTTGAATGTGGGTAGCAGGTCATGCCAGCTCCCTCAATGAAGGCAGACAATTTGCATAGATGTGCCTGATTCTCATTTAAAAAGACATATACGTAGATAGTTATATAACACTGGAGCATGGGTATTCAGATGGGAGTAGGGAAGGGGGTAGGAGGTTAGGAGGGTAGGAGGGTAGGACACAGGGAGGAAAAGACATGAGAGAGGAGAAAACAAGAGAGAGATTATGAGAGAAAGCAGGGAGGAAGAGAGAGATTAGGAGAGAAAGCAGGGAGGAAGAGAGAGATTAGGAGAGAAAGCAGGGAGGAAGAGAGAGATTAGGAGAGAAAGCAGGGAGGAAGAGAGAGATTAGGAGAGAAAGCAGGGAGGAAGAGAGAGATTAGGAGAGAAAGCAGGGAGGAAGAGAGAGATTAGGAGAGAAAGCAGGGAGGAAGAGAAAGATTAGGAGAGAAAGCAGGGAGGAAGAGAGAGATTAGGAGAGAAAGCAGGGGAAGAGAGAGATTAGGAGAGAAAGCAGGAAGGAAGAGAGAGATTAGGAGAGAAAGCAGGGAGGAAGAGAGAGATTAGGAGAGAAAGCAGGGAGGAAGAGAGAGATTAGGAGAGAAAGCAGGGAGGAAGAGAGATATTAGGAGAGAAAGCAGGGGAAGAGAGAGATTAGGAGAGAAAGCAGGAAGGAAGAGTGAGATTAGGAGAGAAAGCAGGGAGGAAGAAAGAAAGAGATTAGGAGAGAAAGCAGGGAGGAAGAGAGAGATTAGGAGAGAAAGCAGGGAGGAAGAGAGAGATTAGCAGAGAAAGCAGGGGAAGAGAGAGATTAGGAGAGAAAGCAGGGAGGAAGAGAGAGATTAGGAGAGAAAGCAGGGGAAGAGAGAGATTAGGAGAGAAAGCAGGAAGGAAGAGTGAGATTAGGAGAGAAAGCAGGGAGGAAGAAAGAAAGAGATTAGGAGAGAAAGCAGGGAGGAAGAGAGAGATTAGGAGAGAAAGCAGGGAGGAAGAGAGAGATTAGGAGAGAAAGCAGGGAGGAAGAGAGAGATTAGGAGAGAAAGCAGGGAGGAAGAGAGAGATTAGGAGAGAAAGCAGGGAGGAAGAGAGATATTAGGAGATAAAGCAGGGAGGAAGAGAGAGATTAGGAGAGAAAGCAGGGGAAGAGAGAGATTAGGAGAGAAAGCAGGAAGGACGAGAGAGATTAGGAGAGAAAGCAGGGAGGAAGAGAGAGATTAGGAGAGAAAGCAGGGAGGAAGAGAGAGATTAGGAGAGAAAGCAGGGAGGAAGAGAGAGATTAGGAGAGAAAGCAGGGAGGAAGAGAGAGATTAGGAGAGAAAGCAGGAAGGAGGAGAGAGATTAGGAGAGAAAGCAGCATTGAAGGTCCCCAAGATCACAGTGGCCTCCATCATTCTTAAATGGAAGACGTTTGGAACCACCATGACTCTTCCTAGAGCTGGCCGCCCGGCCTAACTGAGCAATCGGGGGAGAAGGGCTTTGGTCAGAGAGGTGACCAAGAACCCGATGGTCACTCTAACAGAGCTCTAGAGTTCCTCTGTGGAGATGGGAGAACCTTCCAGAAGGACAACCATCTCTGCAGCACTCCATCAATCAGGCCTTTATGGTAGAGTGGCCAGACGGAAGCCACTCCTCAGTAAAAAGCACATGACAGCCCGCTTGGAGTTTGCCAAAAGGCACCTAAAGACTCTCAGACCATGAGAAACAAGTTTACCTGGTCTGATGAAACCAAGATTGAACTATTATGCCTGAATGCCAAGCGTCACGTCTGGAGGAACCCTGGCACCATCCCTACGGTGAAGCATGGTGGTGGCAGCATCATGCTGTGGGGATGTTTTTCAGCGGCAGGGACTGGGAGACTAGTCAGGATCGAGGGAAAGATGAACGGAGCAAAGTACAGAGAGATCCTTGATAAAAATCTACTCCAGAGCGCTCAGAACCTCAGACTGGGGCGAAGTTTCACCTTACAACAGGACAATGACCCTAAGCACACAGCCAAGACAACACAGGAGTGTCTTCGGGACAAGTCTGTGAATGTTCTTGAGTGGCCCAGCCAGAGCCCGGACTTGAAACCGATCGAACATCTCTGGAGGGACCTGAAAATAGCTGTGCAGCAACGCTCCAACCTGACAGAGCTTGAGAGGATCTGAAGAGAAGAATGGGAGAAACTCCCTGTTTGGACTCAGACATAGATTCCCTAGTACACTACGTTTGGATTCAGACATAGAGTGCTACTCAAGGTGAACTCTTTAGGAAGTCCATTGTGAGTCAATGAGTTGTTAATGTGCCTCTTGAGAGAAGATAGTGAGGGGCTTGGTGAGATTGACTTGGGAACAGTACAGAGAGATACAGTAATGGTGTTTTAATGGACTTGTTGAGTTACAGCATTGTTGTTACTTTGTGAATGGGTTTTGGTGCTGCGCCAGGAGATGTCTGGCAACAATGTGGTGTCCTTGTTATATGGTGGTGTGTGTGTGTGTGTGTGTGTATGTGTGTGTGTGAGGTGTTCCCCTGTTCTCTATATGTCTGGTTCAGTGTACCATCAGGCGTCATCTGTACATGCTCTCCCTCCGACCCAAACTGAGTCACTCTCAGTGGGGGACAGCAGTCACTGTGGGCCTCCTTCACCATCACACAGCCGGGCCCTGTCTGTGGGGCCATCACCACATCGCCAGCCAGGTTCTGTCAGTGGGGTCATCACCACATCACCAGAGGAAGTACCAACAAAGACATTACTCGTTATTTATCCACTCATATAGAGATCTACTCAGACAGAGATCTACTCAGACAGAGATCTACTCATACAGAGATCTACCCAGACAGAGATATACGGAGATCCACTCATACAGCGATCTACACATACAGAGATCTACTCATACAGAGATCTACTCATACAGAGATCTACTCATACAGAGATCCAATCATACAGCGATCCACTCATACAGAGATCTACTCATACAGAGATCTACTCATACAGAGATCCAATCACACAGCGATCTACTCATACAGAGATCCAATCATACAGCGATCTACTCATACAGAGATCTACTCATACAGAGATCCAATCATACAGCGATCTACTCATACAGAGATCTACTCATACAGAGATCTACTCATACAGAGATCCAATCATACAGTGATCTACTCATACAGAGATCCAATCATACAGCGATCTACTCATACAGAGATCTACTCATACAGAGATCTACTCATACACAGATCCACTCATACAGCGATCTACTCTTACAGAGATCTACTCATACAGAGATCTACTCATACAGAGATCCAATCATACAGCGATCTACTCATACAGAGATCCAATCATACAGCGATCTACTCATACAGAGATCTACTCATACAGAGATCTACTCATACAGAGATCCAATCATACAGCGATCTACTCATACAGATATCTACTCATACAGAGATCTACTCATACAGAGATCCAATCATACAGCGATCTACTCATACAGAGATCCAATCATACAGCGATCTACTCATACAGAGATCTACTCATACAGAGATCTACTCATACAGAGATCCACTCATACAGCGATCTACTCATAAAGAGATCTACTCATACAGAGATCTACTCATACAGAGATCCACTCATACAGAGATCCACTCATACAGAGATCCACTCATACGGAGATCCAGTTAAGACTCACAGGCAGACAGACAGACAGAGATGCGGCCTGACACAGGCAACTGACTGAAACTGATTCAACAAGTCCAGTATGTCCCTACAGTAACGGTCCATCCAGAATCAGGCAGTGTCTTGGCCTGTGTTTTGTAGCAGCAACTCTGGACTTGTTAGGCCATGAAGAAAGTAAATGGTAATGTCATGAGGAGATACTGTCAATATTAGTAGAGTAGTACTGAGTAGATACTGTCAATATTAGTAGAGTAGTACTGAGTAGATACTGTCAATATTAGTAGAGTAGTACTGAGTAGATACTGTCAATATTAGTAGAGTAGTACTGAGTAGATACTGTCAATAGTAGTAGAGTAGTACTGAGTAGATACTGTCAATAGTAGTAGAGTAGTACTGAGTAGATACTGTCAATATTAGTAGAGTAGTACTGAGTAGATACTGTCAATATTAGTAGAGTAGTACTGAGGAGATACTGTCAATAGTAGTAGAGTAGTACTGAGTAGATACTGTCAATAGTAGTAGAGTAGTACTGAGTAGATACTGTTAATAGTAGTAGAGTAGTACTGAGTAGATACTGTCAATAGTAGTAGAGTAGTACTGAGTAGATACTGTCAGTAGTAGTAGAGTAGCACTGAGTAGATATTGTCAATAGTAGTAGAGTAGTACTGAGTAGATACTGTCAATAGAAAAAGGAGATTACTGATACGCTGACTGCTGACCTCACCATTGTTTTGTCCTTGAAGAGATAAGCCTAATAATCTGGGACAGTTTAAGCTCCAAGGGTCATCGTATGAATCAGCTGCTGTTCCGACTGTTCACTGTAATTGTTACAGAGCCTTCGCTGCCTTGTGACCCAGTCTATGGGTCTCAGCTCTATGTTGACATCTCACCATGGGCCAGTTCACTTGTTGAATAAGCTTCTGTTTACATCACTTGTTGAATAAGCTTTTGTTACATCTAAGAATGACAAACGTACCGCTTCTTGCACTGTTGATGTAAAAAGGACTTCAAAAAAAGATTGATTGATTCTTAGAATAGATTGGTAGAGCAGGAGGGAAGTGGTAGAGAGAGTCCATTACTGAGGTCAAAACCGTCAGAATGAGTTGAACCCATTATCTCTGTGAAGAACTCATTATCTCTGTGAAGAACTCATTATCTCTGTGAAGAACGTGTTATCTCCCTAAGTAGTCCAGAGGCGTCGTCTTTTTGAGGACACAGATGACTTTTTCAGTTGTACTATAGTGCAGATTTGTTCTTGAAAACAAATCTTGAATGGGCTCTACTCTGCCATACTAATATGACTTCAGTCTTGGGCAGAATTCCACAAAACGATTAAACAAAAACAGTCCCACCCATTGGTACTGTGGTGAGTGATTTTGAAGGAGTCAGGCGCAGGAGAGTAAATCACAGAATAAAAGGGTTTATCCCGAAAACACAGCGGTACGCAACAATGCGTCAAACACTCCGGTGCGTAAATCAGGCGCACTGGGAAACAACAAGGCACACGGGTGAAATATCCAGACGATACAAAATACAAGGAGCTCCACCGAGCTAAACTAACCTCCACAATAAACAATCACACACAAAGACAAGGGGGCAGAGGGAACACTTATACAGGTACTGATGAGGGGATATGAACCAGGTGTGTGTAATAAACAAGACAAAACAAATGGAATGATAAGATGACAATGAACGCCAAAGCCTGCCCGAACAGGAGAGGAGGCAGCTTCGGAGGAAGTCGTGACAGTAACCCCCCCAGCAGCGCGCCGACACCGGCCTCAGGGACGGCCAGGAGGACGCGGAGCAGGGCGAGCCGGATGCAGACTCCTGGAGCGGACCAGCTACCACCGGCCTGAGGAGAGACACATGGAACAAGGGGTAAATACAGTAATCTGGAGGGAGTAGTAACCTATAGGTAACCTCGTATATCCTCCTCAGGACTTTGAACGGCCCCAAAAACTGCGGGCTCAGCTTCCGGCAGGGCAGGCGGAGAAGCAGATTCCGGGTCGAGAGCCAGACCCGATCACCCGGTACAAAGACCGGGCCTCACTGCGGTGGCGGTCGGCGTTGGCCTTATGGCGACGCACGGCGCGCTGGAGGTGGACGTGAGCAGCGTTCCACGTCTCCTCCGCGCCGAAACCAGTCATCCACCGCAGGAGCTTCGGTCTGGCTCTGATGCCATGGTGCCAGAACCGGCTGATAACCTAAAACACATTGAAATGGCGATAGGTTAGTGGAGGAGTGGCGGAGAGAGTTCTGGGCATATTCGGCCCATGGCAAGAACACCGACCACTCACCCGGCCGGTCCTGGCAGTAGGACCACAGGAACCTACCCACATCCTGATTCAGCCATTCCACCTGCCCATTAGACTCGGGGTGAAACCCAGAGGTCAGGCTGACCGAGACCCCCAGACGTTCCATGAACGCCTTCCAGACCCCGGATGTAAACTTGGGACCCCAGTCAGACACTATGTCCTCTGGAACCCCGTAGTGCCAAAATAATTGAGTAAACAGGGCCTCCACATTCTGCAGGGCCGTGGGGAGACCGGGCAGAGGAAGGAGGCGGCAGGCTTTAGAAAAGCGGTCCACAACGACCAGGATGGTGGTGCTACCCTGAGAGAGGGGAAGATCAGTGAGAAAGTCAATACACAGATGGGACATGGCCATTGTGGAAGGTGGACCAGCCGCTTCCCGCCTCTCTACCTTCTGGTGTGTGATCAAAGACTGCCCGGAAGAGGCAAGCGAACTCCCCGTTGTTGTCCAACGCGTTTCCTCCTTCACTCCAGACCGCGTTGGCCCACTCCAGTGCTTTCTCCGAGAGGCAGGAGACGAGGGCGGACACCTTCTCCCGATCTGATGGAGCCGGGCTGATGGTGGAGAAGTAGAGGTCCAGTTGCAGGAGGAATCCCTGGCAACAGGCATCTGTCCCGTCATAATCCTTCGGTCAGGATAGATGAATCCCTCTGGGTGCTGGGGTGTGGGTGGCTGGATCCGGTCGCTCAGTTGGTCCCGAAGGATCAAGCTGGCTAGCATCGTAGAATGCTCCTGGACCCGCTCCACGACTCCAGGCATGTGCTCCTCTCCTGCTGACTCCATGTCTTGGTGTGTGATTCTGTGGTGAGGGATTTTGAAGGAGTCAGGCGCAGGAGGGTCATTTAACAGAATAAAAGGGTTTATTCCGAAAACACAGCAGTACGCAGCAATGCGTAAATCAGGCGCACTGGGAAACAACAAGGCACACGGGTGAAATATCCCGACGAAACAAAATACAAGGAGCTCCACCGAGCTAATCTAACCTCCACAATAAACAATCACACACAAAGACAAGGGGGCAGAGGGAACACTTATACAGGTACTGATGAGGGGATATGAACCAGGTGTGTGTAATAAACAAGACAAAACAAATGGAATGATGAGATGAGGAGCGGCAGTGGCTAGAAGGCCGGTGACGACGAACGCCGAAGCCTGCCCGAACAAAGAGAGGAGGCAGTTTCGGAGGAAGTCGTGACAGGTACAATCATTTACGCAACAAGCATAGTACAAAGCCAACACCCCCAGATGTAATATTAATCAGCATTGCTTAAACTTCTAAACCACGTCAATTAGCCAAACAGATTTTCTTTTAAAATACAAAACTGCCAACTTCAAAAGAGGCAAGGGAGTGCCGCCACCGCCAATCCATTTAAATCTACTTTTTATTATATTAGGTCTGCCTGTTGGTGCAAGTCCTGACATTTAGCTAGGGTGTTATAGTTGGCATGGAAGGGAGTGTGTTATTTACATTCAGTGGCAGAGGTTGAGTGGTAATAGCTGGCTGCAGTGCTGGCCCACACACCAGTCTTATCTGCTTGGACTCAGGCTCAGTCTGGCGTGCATTAAATATAATAAAACAAGCTGTAAACACACAAAAAAAAACTATCAACACACAGAACACCAGCCATCCTACAGTGCCTGGGTATTTAGGGTTAATATTATTTTTATTTTTATTTTTATTTATTAGGGATCCCCATTACCTGCTGCCAAGGTAGCAGCTACTCTTCCTGGGGTCCAAACACATTGAGGCACTTACATCACACATAAAACAACATGTAAAACAGTACATCCTTTAACATTATCACACCACTACATATCTACAATGCAACATGTATAATTCCAACATACAACCCTCGGTGCATTCAGCTTGTCAACACCTCTTACAAAGACAAGTAGTGATGAAGTCAATCTTTCCTCCACTTTGAGCCATGAGAGATTGGCATGCATATTATTAATGTTAGCTCTCCGTGTACATTTAAAGGGCCAGCCGTGTTGCCCTGTTCTGAGCCAATTATACTTTTCCTAAATCCCTCTTTGTGGCACCTGACAACACGACTGAACAATAATCCAGGTGAAACAAAACTAGGGCCTGTAGGACCTGCCTTGTTGATAGCGTTGTTAAGAAGGCAGAGTAGCGCTTTATTATGGACAGACTTCTCCCCATCTTAGCTACTGTTGTGTCAATATGTTTTGACCATGACAGTTTTCAAATCAGGGTTACTCCAAGCAGTTTAGTCTCCTCAACTTGCTCAATTTCCACATTATTCATTACAAGATTTAGTTGAGATTTAGGGTTTAGTGAATGATTTGTCCCAAATACAATGTTTTTAGCTTTTGAAATATTCAGGACTAACTTATTCCTTGCCACCCACTCTGAAACTAACTGCAGCTCTTTGTTAAGTGTTGCAGTCATTTCAGTCGCTGTAGTAGCTGACGTGTATAAAGTTGAGTCATCAGCATACATAGACACACTGGCTTTACGCAAAGTCAGTGGCATGTCGTTTGTAAAGATTGAAAAAAGTAAGGGGCCTAGACAGCTGCCCTGGGGAATTCCTGATTCTAGCTGATTATGTTGGAGAGGTTTCCATTAAAGAACACCCTCTGTGTTCTGTTAGACAGGTAACTCTTTATCCACAATATATCAGGGGGTGTAAAGCCATAACACATACCTTTTCCCAGCAGTAGACTATGATCGATAATGTCAAAAGCCACACTGAAGTCTAACAAAACAGCCCCCACAATCTTTTCATCATCAATTTCTAATGATGCTATAAGAATCTTGAAACGGTTTTCCTTTTGACATATCAGGGTTAGCCAGTGAGGAGATATTGCACAACCAGAATATGAGAAGGTTACATGACGCTCCGTGGTCTGAAACTGCGTTCTGCTGTCCTCAGACTGTCACATAGACAACTAAAATAGGGCACTATGCATGGAATAGGATGCAGTTTGGGAAGCATTCAGTACACGCAGACAATCCTTGTCCTGTGCAGAGCAGGGCAACAGGTTTTGCCTTTTAGATCAAAATTAATAAGATGGCATGGAGATGGGACCTGATCCTAGATCAGTACTGAAGCTCTTTATTCCGCCTAGCAACAGGGCAACGTGTTCATAGGGGGTGGACTTGGCCTGATCCTAGATCAGTACTGAAGCTCTTCTTTCTGCCTGGCGACAGGGCAATATTTTCACAGGGGGTGAACTTGGCATCAGACGCCCCAGTGTTGCCACAGTCCGTTACTGGGAAAAGATGCTGAATTATTAACATTCATGTCATTATTAAACCTGTTGGGTATTTTGGGGTAATTTTTCCATTGCACAGCTTTTCCAAACTGTAGATTTTTTTTGTAAACAACTTTCCAACTCAGTTTTGTTTTCTTGGACTTGGACATATAATTATCGTACCGAAGTTCCCAAAACACAAGTCTCTTGTCACGCCATGATACAGATGAGATGACAAGAGAACAGAATATCTCTCCCGCTGTGGCTCATTTGTGGTGCCTTACTTAAAATAAAATAAATGAATCAACATTCTCAGGCCACCTCATTAGACTCTGTCTCAGGCCACCTCATTAGACTCTCAGGCCACTTCATTAGACTCTGTCTCAGGCCACCTCATTAGACTCTGTCTCAGACCACCTCATTAGACTTTGTCTCAGGCCACCTCATTAGACTCTGTCTCAGGCCACCTCATTAGACTCTGTCTCAGGCCACTTCATTAGACTCTGCCTCAGGCCACCTCATTAGACTCTGTCTCAGCCCACTTCATTAGACTCTGTCTCAGACCACCTCATTAGACTCTGCCTCAGGCCATTTCATTAGACTCTGTCTCAGACCACCTCATTAGACTCTTCTCAGGCCACCTCATTAGACTCTGTCTCAGGCCACCTCATTAGACTCTGCCTCAGGCCACCTCATTAGACTCTGTCTCAGGCCACCTCATTAGACTCTGTCTCAGGCCACTTCATTAGACTCTGTCTCAGGCCACCTCATTAGACTCTGCCTCAGGCCACTTCATTAGACTCTGTCTCAGGCCACTTCATTAGACCCTGTCTCAGGCCACTTCATTAGACTCTGTCTCAGACCACCTCATTAGACTCTTCTCAGACCACTTCATTAGACTCTGTCTCAGACCACTTCATTAGACTCTGTCTCAGGCCACCTCATTAGACTTTGTCTCAGGCCACTTCATTAGACTCGGTCTCAGGTCACCTCATTAGACTCTGCCTCAGGCCACCTCATCAGACTCTGTCTCAGGCCACCTCATTAGACTCTGTCTCAGGCCACTTCATTTGAACTGAAGTGATCATTGCTCCACGTCGTTTCCCAACATTCATTACAGAAACTAAGAGGACACTAGAGAAGGCACTTTTCAATCCTAATGCTGTGTTATTGGGTGGAGAACAGTTGGGCAACTAGCGTACTTCACAAGACTTCAGCAATCGTTTCGTCAGACTTGTGTGTAATATGTCATTCTGCACCCATCGAAGAGAGTTCTCACCCCTCCCAAAGCATGCCACTTTACATCAGAGGGCAATGGTCATGCACAGATGTGCTGCTCTTGTGGGAGCTACAAGATGATGCTAATGTGAAAGATTTGCAATTAAAAGGTAAATGTTCCTAGCAAATTTGTCAAGATAGCACAAACAGATCTGGGACCAGGCTAGAACGTTTCATAATGAATCACTACGTCGAACTGGTCCAAAGCAAAGTCTAACTACTGCCTCATTTTACTGAAGAAAAAGGTAAATCCTCAATGTAATGAATCCGCTTTCCTGTTGTCCTTCCACGATTCCATAGCTTCCCACTTTCCTGTTGTCCTTCCACGGTTCCATAGCTTCCCACTTTCCTGTTGTCCTTCCAAGGTTCCATAGCTTCCCACTTTCCTGTTGTCCTTCCAAGGTTCCATAGCTTCCCACTTTCCTGTTGTCCTTCCAAGGTTCCATAGCTTCCTACTTTCCTCACCCTTCTTTATTTCTCCATGAATCAGTCCTATTATTAAGTTACGTCCCAAATGGCAACCTATTCTCTATGTAGTGCACTACTTTTGGCCAGAGCCCTATGTACAAAGGTCAACAGTGGTGCACTATTTAGGAAATAGATTACCTTTTGGGACGTAGTCCATGTACATTCTCCATGTCTCCATCGTAGTGTTTTTTTGGGGAGAGGTTGGATCTGTAGGCACTGCCACTTGGAAGCTGGGAAACTGAGAAGGTTCTGGAAACTCTCCTGGGGTTTATAGGAAATGTTCTGCCCATACTGGACTGCATTAGCCAGCTTCTCTCTGTCACTCATCAAAGCGAACAGGACACCACCCAACCCATATAACCCCCACCAAGTTCTTGGTCACCCCCAATTAAACCCCCACCAAGTCCAGTGTCCAGTCCAGTGTCCAGTGTTGATCTGGACCAGGACCAGAGAGTCTACTCTACATGCCAATATGCTGGTTCAATCTGTCATTCATCACAGGACACCACCCAACCCCCACCAAGACCAAGTCCAGTTTTAATTTCCCCAGTTACAGTAATGATGAGGCAGATTAGACAGGGCACCATTTCAGCCATTTGACTCTCTCTGAGAATGAAGCAAGTTATTTGTTCTGTCGAGCTCCTCTTGTGCTTATTCCAGGCCATTCCGTGCAGACTACAGAGTACTGGAGAGCGGGGATTCTGTCGTTTGCCAAGTTTTTTTTTTGTAAGCCTATGATTGTTTCTGTCTATAAAATAAATAAAAAACTTGTCAGGGCTAGATGAGGGAAAATAATAAGATCCTGTCTGAGCCTTCACTTCTGTGTATTGTGATCCTGTCTGAGCCTTCACTTCTGTGTATTGTTTACAAGAGCAAGTCGTACCATGGGAACAGGGCAGGTACAGGGCGGGAACAGGGCGGGTGCAGGGCGGGTGCAGGGCGGGTGCAGGGTGTGTGCAGGGTGGGTGCAGGGTGCATGAGGGCAGCATTAGGCATGTGGGAGTGTTGGTGTGTACACTATGCTCCTTTCTGCGTGTCTCTGATGCCATGTGTGTGTCCCAAATTGCACCCTATTCTCTAAATAGTGCAACCCTCTGGGCCATGATCAAAAGTAGTGCACTATATAAGGAATAGGGTGCCATTTGAGACACATCCCATCTTTTCAGAACAAGTATGTACACTAATTGGTGATGCCATTTAGCCTGTACTGGCTGGCTGACTGGCGGGCTGGCTGCATTCTTTCCACTGAGATGTCATGGCAGTTATTCACCATTACAGCGATGGATGGTGATGGTCATTTAGTTTGTTTACGTGCTACAGAGGTTAAACAGACTGAATAAGGAGTAAATAGAACAGAGAGCAAAGCTCTGGAAGGAACATAGAGACAGAGAGCAGAGCTCTGGAAGGAACACAGAGACAGAGAGCAGAGCTCTGGAAGGAACACAGAGACAGAGAGTAGAGCTCTGGAAGGAACATAGAGACAGAGAGCAGAGCTCTGGAAGGAACACAGAGACAGAGAGTAGAGCTCTGGAAGGAACATAGAGACAGAGAGCAGAGCTCTGGAAGGAACACAGACACAGAGAGTAGAGCTCTGGAAGGAACATAGAGACAGAGAGCAGAGCTCTGGAAGGAACACAGAGACAGAGAGTAGAGCTCTGGAAGGAACACAGAGACAGAGAGCAGAGCTCTGGAAGGAACACAGACACAGAGAGTAGAGCTCTGGAAGGAACATAGAGACAGAGAGTAGAGCTCTGGAAGGAACATAGAGACAGAGAGTATATCTCTGGAAGGAACATAGAGACAGAGAGTAGAGCTCTGGAAGGAACACAGACACAGAGAGCAGAGCTCTGGAAGGAACATAGAGACCCAGAGCGAGACTGGCTAATAATGCAAGCTTAGTTACGAGGCAGAGAGGGATTACTCTGCCAAGAAAGCCAATTGCAAGACACTGATGCAGGAATGTAAAACATGCTTTTCTCTCTCTCTCTCTCTCTCTCTCTCTCTCTCTCTCTCTCTCTCTCTCTCTCTCTCTCTCTCTCTTTCTCATCCACATAGCTATATAATGACTTGTTACGGCTGGGGTGATCCAGGGAGAGAGTTTCTCAGAACAGGCTGCAGTGCATCCAAACACCTTTCTATCACCATAACTGGACGAAAGGTGTCATGCAGGAGACATTAAGTTGACGGGGCAGTAGGAACATGGTGAGGGAAGTTATGTAACATTTCACTTGACTGAGCAGAATGGCGTAACTATTCTCAATCTGATGGTGAAAGACGGTTTAGGGTGAGGTGGCCCCTTACTTTAGGGTGAGGTGGCCCCTTACTTTAGGGTTAGGTGGCCCCTTACTTTTTTCCATCTTTACTAACAACATGCCGCTGGCTTTGAGTAAAGCCAGAGTGTCTATATATGCGCATGACTCAACACTATACACGTCAGCTGCTACAGCGACTGAAATAACTGCAACACTTAATAAAGAGTTGCAGTTCGTTTCGGAATGGGTGGCAAGGAATACGTTAGTCCTGAATATTTCCAAAACTGAAAGCATTGTGTTTGGGTCAAATCATTCACTAGACCCTAAACCTCAACTACACACAACCTCCAACCTGCAAGACCAGGGACGGCTTGTTCTCCTACCCACCGAGCTGTTCGGTTTGGTTACACCGACCTCCTCTGGCATGGCTCTAAGGGTTATTGGCTTCTTTCCCTGGCTGCCTAATCTGCTTTGACAAGGTGACAGATGACCCCTAACTTCACTTGTAAAGTAAAGCCATAGGAGTTAACTAAGGTCTCCATTCCCACTACACTCTTAGAAGAAAAAAAAAGTGCTGTCTAGAATGTAAAAGGATTCCTTCGGGTGTCCCCATAGCAGAACCCTTTGAAGGACCCTTTATGATTCCAGGTCGAACCATTTTGGGTTCCATCTTGAACCCATTCCACAGAGGGTTCTACATGGAACCTAAAATGGTTCTACCTGGAACCAAACAGGGTTCTCCTCTTTTTTCTAAGAGTGTACCAGTGTCCTTAGTTAAAATCAAATCACATTTTATTTGTCAAAAACAGGTGTGGACTAACAGTGAAATGCTGACCTATGGACCCTTCCCAACACTGCAGAGAGAAAGAAAATAGAGAAATAATAGAAAAGTAAAAATAAAAAATAATAAAAAAGTAATAATAAATCCACAATGAGTAACGATAACTTGGCTATATACACGGGGTACCAGTACTGAGTCCATGATAACTTGGCTGTATACACAGGGTACCAGTACTGAGTCCATGATAACTTGGCTATATATAAGGGGTACCAGTACTGAGGCTATGTGCAGGGGTACGAGGTAATTGAGGTAGATGTGTACATATTACTGGGAATAAAGGGACAGATAATAAACAGTAAGAGCAGTGTATGTGATGAGACAAAAAATGTAGTGCAAATAGTCCGGGTAGCTATGTGGTTAACTATTTAAATATTTATTTAGCTGTCTTATGGCTTGGGGGTAGAAGCTGTTCAGGGTCCTGTTGGTTCCAGACTTGGTGCACTGGTACCGCTTGCCGTGCGGTAGCAGAGAGAACGGTCTATGACTAGGGTGGCTGGAGTCTCTGACAATTATTAGGTCCTTCCTCTGACACCGCCTGGTATGGAGGTCCTGGATGGCAGGAAGCTTGGCCCCAGTGATGTACTGGGCCGTACGCACTACCCTCTGTAGCGCCTTGCGGTCGGATGCCAAGCAGTTGCCATACCAGGCAGTGATGCAACCAGTCAGGATGCTCTCGATGGTGCAGTTGTAGAACTCTTTGAGGATCTGAGGGCCCATGCCAAATCTTTTCAGCCTCCTGAGTGGGAAGAGGCTTTGCCGTGCCCTCTTCACGACTGTGTTGGTAGATAGATCCTTAGTGATGTGGACACCGAGGAACTTGAAGCTCTCGACCCGCTTCACTACAGCCCCGTCAATGTGAATGGGGGCGTGCTCGGGCCGCCGTTTCCTGTAGTCCACGATCAGCTCCTTCATCTTGCTGACGTTGAGGGGGAGGCTGTTGTCCTGGAACCACATTGCCAGGTCTCTGAGGGTCTCTGAGGGTCAGTGTGGCAGATGTGTTGTTACCTACCCTCACCACCTGGGGGTGGCCCGTCAGAAAGTCCAGGATCTAGTTGCAGAGGGAGGTGTTCAGTCCCAGGGTCCTTAGCTTAGTGATGAGCTTGGAGGGCACTAAGGTGTTGAAGGCTGAGCTGTAGTCAATGAACAGCATTCTAACATAGGTGTTCCTTTTGTCCAGGTGGGAAAGGGCAGTGTGGAGTGCAATAGAGATTGCAACATCTGTGGATCTGTTGGGGCGGTATTCGAATTGGAGTAGGTCCAGGGTGTCTTGGATGACGGTGTTGATGTGAGCCATGACCAGCCTTTCAAAGCACTTCATGGCTACAGATGTGAGTGCTACTAGGCGATAGTCATTTAGACGGGTTACCTTGGCATTTTTGGGCACGGGGTCTGTTGTGGTCATATAGGTATCACAGATGTGACTGAAAAGGCGAACACAGTGCTGAATAAATCGGTGTACCCAGATGTAGTAAACTGTCAATAAGTAGCACAGAGGAGTATCTTGTCCTCAGGAATGAGTCAAGGAAATTATAATAATATGTTATTTGCTTTTAACATTAACAGTGTGTCTACTTTCCTCCCTCTGCAAGATTTCAACACCAAGCTAAAGGCAACCTCAAGTGTTTTAGTCTGGGCTTCGTTGTCGACACGTTTTACTTACAGTTTATTCAATGTGTTTATGAGGTGACAGTTATTGTATAAGAGGAAACTGTGTCGTCGTCCCAAATGGCACCCTATTCCCTACATAGTGCACAACTTTTGACTTTAACTTTTTTTTTTTAGCTCTATGGGCTCTCAAACGTAGTGCACTATATAGGGCATAAGGTGCCATTTGGGACACAAGCTGAAACTGGGTGAAAAGTCCTCGCAGAGTAATGGGTCCTAATAAATGTTGACGTTGATGATGATTGATGTAGCGAAAATGCATGGCCCATTTCAACAGCGTAATATCACTGTTGTTTTCCATTCCCTATTTGTTTTACTCTTTGAAAGAGACGGCTTTCAGCACAGGTTGCATTGGATACGTTGCATGCAAAGACAATACATCAAATGCAGTAGCCTTTGTAAAATCAAATAAGCAGGAGTTGGAATCAATTCAGGTTTCAAAAAGCAGGTGAGGGTATAGACCTTGAATGGAGCTGTCAGTAACTGACACTCATTACCATGTGTGCACCAGACCTTATAATTGAGTATGTAAGACCATTTACACTACAGCAAAGTTCCCTAAGAAACCCTGCGTGTAAGGCTGTGCTGCACATGGCACCCTATTCCCTATATAGTAAACTACTTTTGACCTGCGCCCTTAGGGTATAGGGCGCCATTTGAGACGGAGACTACCTTAGGGAATAGGGCGCCATTTGGCACGGAGACTAAGGGTAAAGCACCTGAGGGTGTGTGTCATTCACAGGCGAGTGGGCTGTGACTCCTCAACCGTGAGTGATGTGTTCTGGTTGACTGGTGAAGCGCAGTCCCAGACAGTCTTGTTCTCTCTCAGTTACGTAACAATCAAGGTGGTAATGGACTGGAAACATACAACCAACAAAGGAATCACACCCTACTTAAAGGGTTATTACCTGAATCATCAGAATAATTTAAGATGATATAAGATTACAGATACTGTATATGGCTGAATTTGCTGAAGCATTTCACTGTAATGTCTACACCTGTTGTGTTCGGCGCATGTGGCAAATAAAACGTGATTTGATTTGAAATGGGTTTGGCTTAAGAATTGCAACCACCTGGTTCTCAGTTGTGCAAAAAATAAACGGTTAATCCACGAAGTGCTCCTAAACTAAGTGGTTGTGTTGTGTTTTCATGTATCACCTTCCCTTTAAGGCGGGTTGACGTCACGTGTGAGGTAGATTGGAACAGACGCAAGTCACTTTAGATTACGCAATGTTGTGCATGTCTGTGCAATGGTGCTCAGAAAGTTCATCCAAGCAGCTAGTCTCCATAATCTCCCGCACTCAACCCATATTTAGTCACATATTAGATTAACTTTTTATTAGTGTACATTCATCAATTAATTTACTATTTATCAATTAATTTATCAAATCATTTAAACTTGGTGCCATAATAAATGACCTAATAAGTCCACATCACACATTCTACAAATGCATTGACACATAGGTTTCATGCAATGTTAAAAACCAGCAGCGTGATCCCATGCACTCTCTATGACCCCGGGTTCTGATCAGGATGTAAACATTTACATCCAGAGCGACTTACAACATGATAAGAGGTTCTGGCCCTCTGTTGGTGTTTAAATCACTCAGTAAGACTGCCTCTGGACAACTTAATAGCCTGTGTGCAATTGTGTCTCTCTTTAAAAAGTTCAATATGCGCAGCAGATAACGCTGCGGGTGTGAAAATGGTGACGACGTGAAATCTCTATATCAAAAGTCAGCCAACCAGGAGAGGACGTGCGCAGGACAAGTAGAGATGAATTGTTTAGAGGTATTTCAGAGATATTTGGCCAGCTAGACGTCACCATATTTGAGTCCATAAAGGACACCGCATTCTCTATATCTTGCAATACTTTTTGGCCAGCTCTGGTCAAAAAATGTAGCGCACTACATAGGGAATATATTGCCATTTTTTGGACACAGTCCTTATCTTCCCACAGCATCGGAGAGCTCTGTCGGTGGTTCCCACAAACATGTCAGGAGATTGGCAGGATTCCAAAGCACGATATACATGTTAGCTAGACTCTACAGAGGGGTTCAGCAGAGGTAAGGGAACTAGCTACAGTACATTCCATATCACCATGAGTCTGTGAATATGCACACTGAATCCCTGTCCTGGCACAACCTGAGAATGGAATCATTCAAATTAAACGTGTAATCGTACGTATGATCAAGCTAAATGTAATCAAAGCAAAGTGAAGGAGCACGTGAGCCGGGTGCTGTAAATCTACACTGTCTGAAGCCCCATACAATTTAGACCTTATTGATTACCTGAAACCCCACATCTTGCTCTTCATTGTAATCAGAGGGCTGATATAAATGCTATGCATGCCATCTCTTAGCTAAGAGTTGAGGACAAAACTGACTGCATCACTTGTTATTTTTTATAAGAAACATTAATCTGTTGAAAATCCCAAATTGTTTGCGGAGTCAACTTACACACAGCTCTGACACACACACTTACCCCACAAGACATACCACCAAGGGTCTTTTCACAGTCCCCAAATACAGAACAAATTCAAGAAAGTGTACAGTATTATATAGAGCCATTATTGCATGGAACACCGTTCCATCTCATGTTGCTCAAATGAACAGCAAACCTGGTTTCAAAAAACAGATAAAGCAACACCTCACGGCACCACGCCTCTCCCCTATTTGACCTAGATAGTTTGTGTCTATGTATTGGTATTGATATGTAGGCCACGTGTGCCTTTTTAAATGTATTTTGTAATTGATGTAGTTCTGTCCTTGAGCTGTTCTTGTCTATTAATGTTCTGTATTATGTCATGTTTCATGTTTTGTGTGGACCCCAGGAAGAGCAGCTGCTGCTTTTGCAACAACTAATGGGGATCCTGATACAATACCAAATACAATTGTTTAGCTGAAGCCCCATACAGGAGCAATACAGGGGCTTGATGTTGACTTACTTTGCTCTGATACTTTTAAAACCTGGAGAAAGAAGCCCCAAAGGACCATTTGTTTTTATGTCCTCGGATTGAAAGAGAATTGGGTGAGAAGTGGACGCATGTCCTGCACCTTTCTCTGAATATAGATATTTCCCCTTCCTCTCCTTTGTTGTGAGAAGTCCCACAATTAAGCAGAGCCTTTTTGATGCCAAACAACAGTAATGAAATTGAATCTACGTTTTAAGCCTGAAGAGGTCAACATCAATTTAAAAACTCCTCGACAAGGCAATCTATCAATGTCAGCTGTGTTCCGTCAGACCCAGTGACGACTCCAAGCCTAAAGCACCTTGTTGTTTTTTCTTTTCCCCCAACACCTTTAGACAATTAAGGAAGGAAAACTACAGGGAAAAAATATATATAATGTGGATACATTTGCATTCATTTCAAAAGCTCGTTGATTTTAAGGAAATAAGCAGTTGTCATCCCAAGTGGGCCCTGGTCAAAAGAAGTGCACTATAAATTGAATAGGGTGCCATTTGGGATGCAAGTCAGTGACACATAGCCAAGATAATCTGATTAAGGAATGACACGCTCTCATCTGTTTTACCTTCAAAACAACAGCGTCTCAAAGTAACCTCTTGTCATCCCATTGAAACGCTGTATCGAGAGAAATGTACTGTATGATTTTATCATTGTTGTTCTTGTAATATTCTGGGTGGTGATGTTAGTCACAATAATCAGGCTCTGGGAAAATACAGGGAGAGTTAAGGTCGATATTCTTCAATGATCAATGGGTGTATAACATTAATTAAAAGGACCACTGAACCCAATATACATATCTCAGATTGTGCCTTTTAACTCTGAAAACAGGGCCTGATTAAAGGCACACTTTGGGTCATTTTATTCTGTTCAATGGTCGTTAGTGCACTTTTCTATGTCAGAACTACAGCAGTCGGCTCTCCCGCCACGCCCCCTCCAATTCTGCACTTCCACCAATCGGCAGAGACAGCACCCTGACTGTGTCTCAAATGTCATCATATATTCCCTACATAATGCCCTACTTTTCATCAAAGCCCCATGAGCTCTGGTCAAAAGTAGTGTCACTGTATAGGGACTAGTGTGCCATTTGGGTAGCAACCTGTGTCTGAGGGCTGAGGGGTGCAGCAGAGGGGTTTTCAACTCAGGAAAGGAAAGGCACGGTCCCTGTTCCTGTAAACTCCCAAACAACCTCCTTCCCCATCAACCTGTACACAGCTCCAGTGTGTGGGTGTGTGTTTACATGTGTGCGTGTGTGTGCGTGCGTATGGCGTGAGCTGTTGACGTGCTCCAGAGATGACACACTGTTCTCCAGAACAATAGTTGGACTTTAGAGCCATTCTCCACAGTGGTGAGAGGAAAGAGAGCAATTAAACCTTCTTGTTTACCTGAAGCCCCATACAATCTAGACCTTATTGAGGATTGAGGAGTGCAGCAGAAGGGTTTTAAACTCAGGAAAGGAAAAGCACGGTTCCTGCGTTTGTGTGTGTGTTCTCTTGTGTGTGTGTTCTCTTGTGTGTGTGTTCTCTTGTGTGTGTGTGTGCTTATGTGTGTGTGCAATGCCTCTCTTTTTCGACCCTGCCCTGCACCCCACTCCTCTTCACACTGCAGATGGACTTGGTAATATAAGCCTTCCATGACAGAGAGGCCTCACTTTGCTCTGTTATTCCCCCATCACAGATACACACACGCATACATCCATACGGACAACACAGATACACACACGCATACATCCATACGGACAACACAGATACACACACGCATACATCCATACGGACAACACAGACACACACACATCCTCCCCCCCCCCATCGCTATGGGAGGCTGTTGTATAATTGAAAGTATTGATTGGCTCCGGCCTAGCTATGACCAACCGGCCATGAATAACACACACAGACAGATTTGGGTTTTCTGTAGAAAACAATACATTATTAATTAGTTAACAGAACCACTTCCACGGATGAATCAGTCACATCTGGAACAGTTGTTTCCCAAATAGCGATTTACAGGAGCAATTAGGGTTAAGTGCCTTGCTCAAGGGCACTTCGACAGATGTTTCACCCAGTCGGCTCAGGGATTAGAACCAGCGACCTTTCGGTTACTGGCACAACGCTCTTAACCACTAAGCTACCTGCTGCCCCTCTACAGCGCACTACTTTTGACCAGAGCCCTATGGGGCTTTGGTCAAAAGTAGTACACTATAGGCTCTTGACAAAAGCAGTGCACTAAATAGGGAATAGGGTGCCATTTAGGACACAAACCACACATTCTCTGTCTTCGGTGCTCCCCTGGGTTGGTTATCATGCAGGCTGTGGGTACTGTACTGTACATACTGAACACTGCCTTTCTCTGAGAACCTACTGTACTCACAACCATGTTCATATCAGATTCCCCTATAGCCCAGAGCAGCCTCTGTCTGGAATGAAGAATGTGTTCAATAGAACTATAAATACGTGCCTGTGTTCATAAAGTGTCTCACAGTCGGAGTACTGATCTAGGACCAGTTTTGCCTTTTAGATCATAACGAAGAAGCGGTCGTAGGCCGAGCAGTTGCCATACCAGGCGGTGATGCAACCAGTCAGGATGCTCTCGATGGTGCAGCTGTAGAACTTTTTTGAGGATCTGAGGACCCATGCCAAATCTTTTCAGTCTCCTGAGGGGGAATAGGCTTTGTCGTGCCCTCTTCACGACTGTCTTGGTGTGTTTGGACCATGATAGTTTGTTGGTGATGTGGACACCAAGGAACTTGAAGCTCTCAACCTGTTCCACTACAGCTCCGTCGATGAGAATGGGGGCGTGCTCAGTCCTCTTTTTTTTCCTGTAGTCCACAATAATCTCCTTTGTCTTGATCACGTTGAGGGAGAGGTTGTTATCCTGGCACCACACGGCCAGGTCTCGGACCTCCTCCCTATAGGCTGTCTCATCGTTGTCGGTGATCAGGCCTACCACTGTTGTGTCGTCAGCAAACTTAATGATCGTGTTGGAGTCGTGCCTGGCCATGCAGTCATGGGTGAACAGGGAGTACAGGAGGGGACTGAGCACGCACCCCTGAGGGGCCCCCGTGTTGAGGATCAGCGTGGCAGATGTGTTGTTACCTATCCTTACCACCTCGGGGCAGCCCGTCAGGAAGTCCAGGATCCAGTTGCAGAGGGAGGTGTTTAGTCCCAGGATCCTTAGCTTAGTGATGAGCTTTGAGGGCACTATGGTGTTGAACGCTGAGCTGTAGTCAATGAACAGCATTCTCACGTAGGTGTTCCTCTTGTCCAGGTGGGAAAGGGCAGTGTGGAGTGCAATAGAGATTGCATCATCTGTGGATCTGTTGGGGTGGTATGCAAATTGGAGTGGGTCTAGGGTTTCTGGGATAATGGTGTTGATGTGAGCCATGACCAGCCTTTCAAAGCACTTCATGGCTACAGACGTGAGTGCTACGGGTCCGTAGTCATTTAGGCAGGTTATCTTAGTGTCCTTGGGCACAGGGACTATGGTGGTCTGCTTGAAACATGTTGGTATTACAGACTCAGTCAGGGACATGTTGAAAATGTCAGTGAAGACACTTGCTAGTTGGTCAGCACATGCTCGGAGTACACGTCCTGGTAATCCGTCTGGCCCTGCGGCCTTTTTGAATGTTGACCTGCTTAAAAGTCTTACTCACATCGGCTACGGAGAGCGTGATCACATAGTCATCCGGAACAGCTGGTGCTCTCATGCATGCTTCAGTGTTGCTTGCCTTGAAGCGAGCATAGAAGTGATTTAGCTTGTCTGGTAGGCTTGTGTCACTGGGCAGCTCGCGGCAGTGCTTCCCACAGAATTACTATTTCTCTGCTACCAGAAGTGAAACCATATCAATGAATTGTATCCTCTGATGAAGCTCTTTACCTAATTTACTGCCAGAAAATGACAATTGGGAAAGAGAAATTCATGCAGATAAAACCCACAATTCAATTTTACTGATAAAATGTCACCATCTGTGTCCCAACTGGAAGCCTATTCCCTGTTTAGTACACTACTTTTGAACATAGCCCTATGGGTCCTGGTGAAAAGTAGTGCGCTATCTAGGGAATAGTGTGCTATTTGGACCACAACAAAAAATGTCATCATCAACTACGGTGACTTCCTTGTTAGTCGGAACACGTCCACATTGGATCGGGAAAGGTCTGACTCAATTTGTTGCAAACATAATAATAATAATTGTGGTACTGTAGCCGGGTGTTACTATGATTTAAATCTCATTGAGCTCAGTTGTTGTTTGGGCTCCCTCCAGTCCATGGCTTCTCTTTCACCTTGGGGACAAATGCTCTCAGTCGGTGAGGAAAAGACAATGACGATCATAGCAGCTACAGTATATTGGCTGCGTCCCAAATGGCACCTTATTCCCTATGTAGTGCACTACAGATGTAGCGTCTTAATTTGAGCCAGTTTGCTACGGCAGGAAAATAATCCTGCAGCAACAGGAAATGTGAATTATTATGTGGATTATAATTAATGGATATTTTTGCAGGGGTTGACATTTTTCGTAAGGGAAAATCAAGTCTGGTAAAAGAGGTCAAATAAAATACAATCTAAGCAGAAAGTCAAGCTACTGGGGGTGTAGAGCTTTTAATGGATAATTACAACTGGGGGTGTAGAGCTGTAATGGACAGTTACAACTGGGGGTGTAGAGCTGTAATGGACAGTTACAACTGGGGGTGTAGAGCTGTAATGGACAGTTACAACTGGGGGTGTAGAGCTTTTAATGGATAGTTACAACTGGGGGTGTAGAGCTGTAATGGACAGTTACAACTGGGGGTGTAGAGCTGTAATGGACAGTTACAACTGGGGGTGTAGAGCTGTAATGGACAGTTACAACTGGGGGTGTAGAGCTTTTAATGGATAGTTACAACTGGGGGTGTAGAGCTTTTAATGGATAGTTACAACTGGGGGTGTAGAGCTTTTAATGGATAGTTACAACTGGGGGTGTAGAGCTGTAATGGACAGTTACAACTGGGGGTGTAGAGCTGTAATGGACAGTTACAACTGGGGGTGTAGAGCTTTTAATGGATAGTTACAACTGGGGGTGTAGAGCTGTAATGGACAGTTACAACTGGGGGTGTAGAGCTTTTAATGGATAGTTACAACTGGGGGTGTAGAGCTGTAATGGACAGTTACAACTGGGGGTGTAGAGCTGTAATGGACAGTTACAACTGGGGGTGTAGCGCTGTAATGGACAGTTACAACTGGGGGTGTAGAGCGTTTAATGGATAGTTACAACATGTTTTAAACAATGATGGGGATAGCTTGGCAAAATCAGGGCAGGAGTGAGTTCCAGATCATCATAGGGCTTTCATCCGTCATGGGAGATATGTGAGGTTGTAGTGGCTCCGTTACTGTAGTGATGACACATGAGCCAGTCAGTGCCAAGGGGATACCGTGGGATTGTTCCATCTGGACACTACTTGACATTGAAGGAAAGTTTTTTGTCTTTGTCAGACGATTTGATCCAGATCTTCTGCTGACTAGACAGAGACAGACAGACAGTCCTGCCCTGTCCCAGTCACTATGTCACAGGTCACAGCTGTTCAGAGAGGCACCTTACTAGAGGGCAGGATGGTTATAGAGGGGGCACAACCTCACATCTGCAGGCAAGGGGGGACTGGTGAAATAGGGTGTTCGTTTTTTCACAAAATATGAATGTAACAGAGGTGGTTCATTGATTGTTATAACGTTGCAGTGTGCTTTACAAAACATACACCAACTCTGAAAGCAAATGCAAGACAGGGCCAGCAAAGAGGGACATTTGTTTGTGGAACCATTTCTTTATTGCACATAGCTTTGAGTTTAGACAGGTCTGGAGGGTCTTGGGATTTCTCAGCACACTATGTCCCACTCTCTCTATACCGTCAGCCCTTGTGAAGCCTTCACATATCTCCTAAGGCATCCACATCTGAGGTAAATCTGCACTGTGTGTGAACAGACAAACAAGGCAGCTCGTGCTTTTTTTCAGAGCACCACAAAGATGCTTCCCAAGAAGGAAGGCTGAAGGCCGTAACATTTCAGCTTTTCATGTTTACATTTTAGCAGATGCTCTTATCCAGAGCAGCTTACAGTTAGTGAGTGCAAACATTTTTTTTTTTCATACTGGCCCCCCGTGGGAATCGAACCCACAACCCTGGCGTTGCAAACGCCATGCTCTACCAACTGAGCTACACGTGACCAGTTGTCATGGAAGAGTCTTGCGTTGCATGACACCACTGTCTTTTTATAGCATTGTAACTCCAGCATTTTCCACTGCTTTTTCAATTTGGACAACATAGTAGGAGGATATAGTTGTAATTCATTCCCAGTGGTAAATGTTTGTATTCAAAAGATAAGCAAAACAACTCAATCAAATTACTGAAATGGCAACTTAGTGTCCCATTGGGCATGGACCATGTTAGTTATCATTAATGTCCCATTGGACATGGACCATGTTAGTTATCAATACTGTCTAATTGGACATGGACCATGTTAGTTATCATTAATGTCCCATTGGACATGGACCATGTTAGTTATCATTACTGTCTCATTGGACATGGACCATGTTAGTTATCATTAATGTCCCATTGGACATGGACCATGTTAGTTATCATTACTGTCCCATTGGACATGGACCATGTTAGTTATCATTACTGTCTCATTGGACATGGACCATGTTAGTTCTCATTAATGTCCCATTGGACATGGACCATGTTAGTTATCATTAATGTCCCATTGGACATGGACCATGTTAGTTATCAATACTGTCTAATTGGACATGGACCATGTTAGTTATCATTAATGTCCCATTGGACATGGACCATGTTAGTTATCATTAATGTCCCATTGGACATGGACCATGTTAGTTATCATTAATGTTCCATTGGACATGGACCATGTTAGTTATCATTACTGTCTCATTGGACATGGACCATGTTAGTTATCATTACTGTCTCATTGGACATGGACCATGTTAGTTATCAATACTGTCTCATTGGACATGGACCATGTTAGTTATCATTACTGTCTCATTGGACATGGACCATGTTAGTTATTCCCCCTCTGAAGTCAAGCTAGCTACAGATCTGTCAATAGAACGTGCTATTGCTCCGTAAAACATGACTTGTTCAAACCATAGAATGAGAATAGTAACAGAAAACAACACAGTAAATGTAGTGTGGCCATATAATTAGAACTAGAACAGTTAAACAGAAGTACTCAACAAATAGTCATTCTAATTGTGTGAGTGTGTAACATGTATCTTTCAAAACAGCTTGTGTGTTGCCTCTGACCGGATCATACAGAGTAACATGATAATTAACTGACCGGATCATACAGAGTAACATGATAATTAACTGACCGGATCATACAGAGTAACATGATAATTAACTGACCGGATCATACAGAGTAACATGATAATTAACTGACGGGATCATACAGAGTAACATGATAATTAACTGACCGGATCATACAGAGTAACATGATAATTAACTGACGGGATCATACAGAGTAACATGATAATTAACTGACCGGATCATACAGAGTAACATGATAATTAACTGACCGGATCATACAGAGTAACATGATAATTAACTGACCGGATCATACAGAGTAACATGATAATTAACTGACCGGATCATACAGAGTAACATGATAATTAACTGACCGGATCATACAGAGTAACATGATAATTAACTGACCGGATCATACAGAGTAGCATGATAATTAACTGACCGGATCATGCAGAGTAACATGATAATTAACTGACGGGATCATACAGAGTAGCATGATAATTAACTGACCGGATCATGCAGAGTAACATGATAATTAACTGACGGGATCATACAGAGTAGCATGATAATTAACTGACCGGATCATACAGAGTAACATGATAATTAACTGACCGGATCATACAGAGTAGCATGATAATTAACTGACCGGATCATGCAGAGTAACATGATAATTAACTGACCGGATCATACAGAGTAACATGACATTAAAAGACAGATGTCTCTACTTCCTGGATAACAAGGTTCTCATGAGGGCATGAAAATCAGGCAACATGGAAAGAGAGGAGGTGGGTGGGGGGGCTCAGAATGACAATGAGCCCTCAGAGAGCTGTGTGTGTGTGTGGGGGGGGTTGTGTGTGTGTGTGTGTGTGTGTGTGTGTGGGTTTGTGTGTGTGTCTGAGCATACATTCTTGTGTGTGGCAATAATGCGTCCCTTTCTGCTGGTGTTGAACTGACCATCATTTAATTCACATATCAACAAAAAAAAGCGGACTATTTGTCATTGAATGTCATCGAATGACAGCATGACGCTGTACGTAGCCTACTGCATGTGTTTCCATGTGAATGGTGAGGCTGTTAATATGGACTGGGTGGCTTGTTGATGTTGTTGTGTAACCAGGCACCACCCAGAGTGTGTCTCTTGTGAAGAGCGACTTGGGTCGTTGTTGGCGCAGATGTTTCACCAACCAGAGCGGTTCACTGTCTGGTCTGATGCCTGGCTGCTTGGGAAAACTCTCCCAACTCACTCAGGTGTAGACGTAGGGTGCGTCCATCACGGCACCCTATTCTATTGGCCCATTTGGGACACACCCCTAGTGGCAAACACTGCACGGCGCCTGTCTGTCTGCCAGTGTTGTAACTATTCAAATAGCCGACTTGTACAAGCGTCTCTTCAGTGGCACCAGATTAACAGGTTTGAAAAAGAAAAGGAAAGCCTAGGAGCTCAGATGCAATAATTTTATATCCTAATAACCAACGTTTCGACAGACAAGCTTTCTTCATCAGTTAGCCAGATAACAGGCTAACAGGCTTAACATGGATGGTGTGAGGAGATCAGAACTGCGGAGGAGGCCTGACCACACAATGACATGAAAGTAGAGGCATGGGCGCAACAGAAGCAGAATAATAGATTATTTTCTATACGCCTCATTTCTCTCTGGGCTCCAGCGGAACAGTATACATGTTGTTAGTCGCATCAGTTAGTCGATCATCAGACAAATGATCTGCAGCGCAAACAGCACCCTATTCCCTACATAGTGCACTATTTCTCACCAGAGACCTATAGGCCATGGTCAAAAGTAGTGCACTACGTAGGGAATAGCAGATGAAGAATCACCTTTTGTGGCGTGTTGAGTTGGCTACACCTGGCCATCTGCCCAGTGAACCATGGAATGGCCCCCTATTTTTCCAGTTCTTAGAAAGGTTATCTATTAGATGATATCTACTAACATCTACAGATATCAGCATGAGTCCACTCCCATGAAAGATACTGTATGTCCTAGTTAGTGCTGATATGAGGAGTCAGACCCACTCTGGTGGTGACAATCTCTCATAATGTTTAACTCCCTCTCTTATCAACTAATACACCCCATAATGGCCCTGTCTCTGGGAAGGGGCTCTAGAATTCATCATAGAATTACTTCTCATTCTATTCTAACTTGGAATGGATTCTAATTCCGTGAGTTCTACAAAGGGAGGGAGATCAGCTGTCATTGACCTGCCCAGACCTCCAGTGTTCTGCCCTGACTTCCTGTGGGTCATGGTAGAGTTTAGAGGGGAGGTAACAGCAGATACGTCCCAAATGGCACCCTATTCTCTATATAGCGCACTACTTTTGGACATGTCCCATAGGGCTCTAGTCAAAAGAAGTGTACTACATAGGGAATAGGGGTGCCATTTGGAATACAATCATAGAGTTTAGAGGAGAAATGACAAGGACTGTTCTCAGCCGTATTGACGGACCACCGACAGAAAGAGGGATTTAACAGGGAGATGAGATTGACTTGTTCCAGGGTATTACCATTGATCTGTCCCTGTGTTCCCATCATGTCAGGATATATCTGTATGGATATCTGTTTAATTAGGTCTGCATTATGTTGGCACTGTGGGATCACAATGTGGGATCATCATCGTTCAGCATCATGTGTCAAATCTCAATCTAGCTAGGTATGAAAGGAAAGCCCTGTTGACCTGATTCATTGGTGGTTTCTGCAGCTAGTCTATGGACTAATAAGACTGACACGCGTTTAATCTTTAACCTTATGTAATGTAATGCCATTGTTTTTCGACATGTCCTGCTTCAACTTGTTTTAAATGTGAATATCTCCTGTAACAGCTAGGTACAGTAGATCTACAATACACTATATCTCTCTAAATGTTGTGTTTGCATTTTGCCCAGGTACAAAATAGTGCCAAATGAAGCTGTCCCATTTCTGTCTAACTGGATTGACTCATCTCTTGAGAAAACTCAAATATTTTGACATAAGAACATACGTAAGATTATAAGAGGTTGGCTACATGTTCCATGTCTCAGAACAATGGAAGACTAGTGTTTTATGACAGAGAAGATAAGCCGTTAAAATTCCAGTCTGTTGCACAAAATATTCCCTCAGTAATCAATAGATAAAACATTTGAGAAATGTTTTCAATTTGAAGAATTCCCCCTCATTGTGAATGAGGTTCACATTCAGTGCATGGACAGCTGTTGCGTGAGAATGGTTGCTGACGGTATGGTCCTAATACGGCCTTGGAACATCACAAGATGAGTGCCGCTGTGTGCTGCGTTGTGCATAGGCCTTGGCCCACATCCAGAGGTATCCTCGTCAATTTTCTCTTTGTGCTTTGAGAGAGAGAGAGAGAGAGAGAGAGAGAGAGAGAGAGAGAGAGAGAGAGAGAGAGAGAGAGAGAGAGAGAGAGAGAGAGAGAGAGAGAGAGAGAGAGAGAGAGAGAGAGAGAGAGAGAGAGAGAGAGAGAGAGAGAGAGAGACAGACAGAGACAGAGACAGAGACAGAGACAGAGACAGAGAGAGCTGAAAAAACAGAAACAATGGTGAATAACAGAACAGCGAAAGCATCCCTGACTTCACTATCCTCTCATTTGTTGGTTGGTCGTTGGGATGGGAGCCTGTTGGTCGCGTCCCCGCGTCCCCGTGTTGTCCCACTCCCTAGCCAGGCCAGAGGCAGACCCCCTCTCCCATCCCCTGGGCCAGCCCAGCAAACCATCCAGCGACTAGCCGAGCCGCCTGCTGCCGTCCCAGCCCCACTGCAGACACAGAGACGTCTGAGCAGCGTTGCGAGAGCCATGAACTACCACTACCAACCCCCCTACTCACCTAGTCTGTCCCAGAGGGGGTATCGGCGGTAAGTGGTGGTCGGAGCACGTTCGGCGTGTGTTCCGAGCGTTTTCAGAGCGTGGTCGGAGGGTGTCCGGGAACATGTTCGGAGCGTGTGGATGGCTGAATGTGACATTACATTGTAAAGATAAAGGGGATTGGTTGGTTTGTTGAGAAGGTACAGGGACAGTCAGGAAGAGTAGGGAAGGTGGACATTTGGTTGGTTTGTTGAGAAGGTACAGGGACAGTCAGGAATAGTAGGGAAGGTGGACATTTGGTTGTTTTTTTTGAGAAGGTACAGGGACAGTCAGGAATAGTAGGGAAGGTGGACATTTGGTTGGTTTGTTGAGAAGGTACAGGGACAGTCAGGAATAGTAGGGAAGGTGGACATTTAGTTGGTTTGTAGAGAAGGTACAGGGACAGTCAGGAATAGTAGGGAAGGTGGACATTTGGTTGGTTTGTTGAGAAGGTACAGGGACAGTCAGGAAGAGTAGGGAAGGTGGACATTTGGTTGGTTTGTTAAGAAGGTACAGGGACAGTCAGGAAGAGCAGGGAAGGTGGACATTTGGTTGGTTTGTTGAGAAGGTACAGGGACAGTCAGGAAGAGTAGGGAAGGTGGACATTTGGTTGGTTTGTTGAGAAGGTACAGGGACAGTCAGGAAGAGTAGGGAAGGTGGACATTTGGTTGGTTTGTTGAGAAGGTACAGGGACAGTCAGGAAGAGTAGGGAAGGTGGACATTTGGTTGGTTTGTTGAGAAGGTACAGGGACAGTCAGGAAGAGTAGGGAAGGTAGACATTTGGTTGGTTTGTTGAGAAGGTACAGGGACAGTCAGGAATAGTAGGGAAGGTGGACATTTGGTTGGTTTGTTGAGAAGGTACAGGGACAGTCAGGAAGAGAAGGGAAGGTGGACATTTGGTTGGTTTGTTGAGAAGGTACAGGGACAGTCAGGAAGAGTAGGGAAGGTGGACATTTGGTTGGTTTGTAGAGAAGGTACAGGGACAGTCAGGAATAGTAGGGAAGGTGGACATTTGGTTGGTTTGTTGAGAAGGTACAGAGACAGTCAGGAAGAGCAGGGAAGGTGGACATTTGGTTGGTTTGTTGAGAAGGTACAGGGACAGTCAGGAAGAGTAGGGAAGTTGGACATTTGGTTGGTTTGTTGAGAAGGTACAGGGACAGTCAGGAAGAGTAGGGAAGTTGGACATTTGGTTGGTTTGTTGAGAAGGTACAGGGACAGTCAGGAAGAGTAGGGAAGGTGGACATTTGGTTGGTTTGTTGAGAAGGTACAGGGACAGTCAGGAAGAGTAGGGAAGGTGGACATTTGGTTGGTTTGTTGAGAAGGTATAGGGACAGTCAGGAAGAGTAGGGAAGGTGGACATTTGGTTGGTTTGTTGAGAAGGTACAGGGACAGTCAGGAATAGTAGGGAAGGTGGACATTTGGTTGGTTTGTTAAGAAGGTACAGGGACAGTCAGGAAGAGCAGGGAAGGTGGACATTTGGTTGGTTTGTTGAGAAGGTACAGGGACAGTCAGGAAGAGTAGGGAAGGTGGACATTTGGTTGGTTTGTTGAGAAGGTACAGGGACAGTCAGGAAGAGTAGGGAAGGTGGACATTTGGTTGGTTTGTTGAGAAGGTACAGGGACAGTCAGGAAGAGTAGGGAAGGTGGACATTTGGTTGGTTTGTTGAGAAGGTACAGGGACAGTCAGGAAGAGTAGGGAAGGTAGACATTTGGTTGGTTTGTTGAGAAGGTACAGGGACAGTCAGGAATAGTAGGGAAGGTGGACATTTGGTTGGTTTGTTGAGAAGGTACAGGGACAGTCAGGAAGAGAAGGGAAGGTGGACATTTGGTTGGTTTGTTGAGAAGGTACAGGGACAGTCAGGAAGAGTAGGGAAGGTGGACATTTGGTTGGTTTGTAGAGAAGGTACAGGGACAGTCAGGAATAGTAGGGAAGGTGGACATTTGGTTGGTTTGTTGAGAAGGTACAGAGACAGTCAGGAAGAGTAGGGAAGGTGGACATTTGGTTGGTTTGTTAAGAAGGTACAGGGACAGTCAGGAAGAGCAGGGAAGGTGGACATTTGGTTGGTTTGTTGAGAAGGTACAGGGACAGTCAGGAAGAGTAGGGAAGTTGGACATTTGGTTGGTTTGTTGAGAAGGTACAGGGACAGTCAGGAAGAGTAGGGAAGGTGGACATTTGGTTGGTTTGTTGAGAAGGTACAGGGACAGTCAGGAAGAGTAGGGAAGGTGGACATTTGGTTGGTTTGTTGAGAAGGTATAGGGACAGTCAGGAAGAGTAGGGAAGGTGGACATTTGGTTGGTTTGTTGAGAAGGTACAGGGACAGTCAGGAATAGTAGGGAAGGTGGACATTTGGTTGGTTTGTTGAGAAGGTACAGGGACAGTCAGGAATAGTAGGGAAGGTGGACATTTGGTTGGTTTGTTGAGAAGGTACAGGGACAGTCAGGAAGAGTAGGGAAGGTGGACATTTGGTTGGTTTGTTGAGAAGGTACAGGGACAGTCAGGAATAGTAGGGAAGGTGGACATTTGGTTGATTTGTAACTGGTTAATAAACACTGGGGAAGTTATATTCCTCTGCAACATTGAATAAAATTTATCTGGAAGCCTGGATGTATATTGTGGTAAAATACTTCTGTCTGTATATAAAATACTGAACCTGTGTTTGATAAGAAAGGAACACTGTCATTGTTCTTCTTTCTTGGACCCTTGTTTTGCTTCCAGCAGGACAGTGGGTCCATTGTCTATGGGTTTAGAACACGCATTGTGTTTACAGAGAAGAAGAGTCTTGCCTGGGACATCTCCCCTGTTCTCTGGGTGACAAACTGATGGCTTGTGATTAGGTTTTCATTGTGTGTCTCACTCCCTCTTGTCAGTCCATGCATTTATGTTATTCTCTACACTGTAGAGGCTGACCTTCAGCAGCACACCACCCTGCATCCCACTGCTGCCTTGTCTCTGAAGCTGCAGTAAGCATGGTTGGTCCTGGTCGGTCCCTGGATGGGAGGCCAGGTGCTACTGGAAGTGGTGTTGGAGGGCCAGTAGGAGGCACTCTTTCCTCTGGTCTAAAATAAAAGTATAATATCCCAATGCCCCAGGGCAGTGATTGGGGACATTGCCCTGTGTAGGGTGCCGTCTATAGGATGGGACGTTAAACAGGTGTCCTGACTCTCTGTGGTCCCTACAGATTCCATGGCTCTTATTGTAAGAGTGGGGGTATTAACCCCCGGTGTCCTGGCTAAATTCCCAATCTGGTCCTCATACCATCATGGCCACCTAATCATCCCTAGCTTCCAATTGGCTCATTCATCCCCCCCTCTCCCCTGTAACTATTCTCAAGGTCGTTGTTGTAAATGAGAATGTGTTCTCAGTCAACTGACCTGGTAAAATAAGGGTAAAAAAAAACATGAATGGTCTGTGTGTCTATTTTACACATAATGTACACCTCCTAGTTCCCTCTGGGCTACAGAGGTGAATACATACTGTAGACTATGTCGTAAATATAACACCGCACTACTTTTGAACAAAGCCCTGTGCTGGGCAAAAGTAGTGCACTATTTAGGGAAGTACACAGTGTCAAAGCCTTGGGCCTCTGGAGGTCACCATGGGGATCCGAAGCCTTGGGCCTCTGGAGGTCACCATGGGGATCCGAAGCCTTGGGCCTCTGGAGGTCACCATGGGGATCCGAAGCCTTGGGCCTCTGGAGGTCACCATGGGGATCCGAAGCCTTGGGCCTCTGGAGGTCACCATGGGGATCCGAAGCCTTGGTCCTCTGGAGGTCACCATGGGGATCCGAAGCCTTGGGCCTCTGGAGGTCACCATGGGGATCCGAAGCCTTGGGCCTCTGGAGGTCACCATGGGGATCCGAAGCCTTGGGCCTCTGGAGGTCACCATGGGGATCCAAAGCCTTGGGCCTCTGGAGGTCACCATGGGGATCCGAAGCCTTGGTCCTCTGGAGGTCACCATGGGGATCCGAAGCCTTGGTCCTCTGGAGGTCACCATGGGGATCCGAAGCCTTGGGCCTCTGGAGGTCACCATGGGGATCCGAAGGCTTGGGCCTCTGGAGGTCACCATGGGGATCCAAAGGCCTCTGGAGGTCACCATGGGGATCCAGATGAGATATACAGAGAGACTAAATCTGTTAGAATGTGTTTGCTTGGCTCTCAGACCAGGACATCTGATGGAAAGTCTGGTTCAACGCCTAGCTGGCTGTATCACGACTCATAGATCCAGGGATGTGTTCCAAATGGAACCCTTTTCCCTACATAGTGCTCTATTTATGACCAGAGTCCTATGTGCCCTGGTCAAAAGTAGTTCGCTATGGTGAGAATATGGTGCAATTCGGGAGGCTCTGTAATGAGTCATAGATCTCGCTGGTCCCATTAGGCTGGAGCCCACTTAACTCAATGGACGCTGGCTGACAGTTTCCCGTATAGCATATAAACGCTAGGAGAACTGAGGGTAATATGGCTGAGGAGAATATAAACAGTAGGAGGACTCAGGGTAATATGGCTGAGGTAAATATAAACAGTAGGACTGAGTTAATATGGCTTAGGAGCAGCCAAACATTGTTGATGAAATACCAGTGCTTTGTTTACATTCTCATGGTGAGAGGTGCTTCTCTCCCTCTCTCTCTCTCTCTCTCTCTCTCTCTCTCTCTCTCTCTCTCTCTCTCTCTCTCTCTCTCTCTCTCTCTCTCTCTCTCTCTCTCTCTCTCTCTCTCTCTCTCTCTCTCTCTCTTGTCTCTCTCTCTCTCTCTCTCTCTCTCTCTCTCTCTCTCTCTCTCTCTCTCTTGTCTCTCTCTCTCTCTCTCTCTCTCTCTCTCTCTTGTCTCTCTCTCTCTCTCTCTCTCTCTCTCTCTCTCTCTCTCTCTCTCTCTCTCTCTCTCTCTCTCTCTCTCTCTCTCTCTCTCTCTCTCTCTCTCTCTCTCTCTCTCTCTCTCTCTCCCTCTCTCTCTCTCTCTCTCTCTCTCTCTCTCTCTCTCTCTCTCTCTCTCTCTCTTCCTCTCTCTCTCTCTCTCTCTCTCTCTCTCTCCCTCTCTCTCTCTCTCTCTCTCTCTCTCTCTCTCTCTCTCTCTCTCTCTCTCTCTCTCTCTCTCTCTCTCTCTCTCTCTCTCTCTCTCTCTCTCTCTCTCTCTCTCTCTCTCTCTCTCTCTCTCTCTCTCTCTCTCTCTCTCTCTCTCTCTCTCTCTCTCTCTCTCTCTCTCTCTCTCTCTCTCTCTCTCTCTCTCTCTCTCTCTCTCTCTCTCTCTCTCTCTCTCTCTCTCTCTCTCTCTCTCTCTCTCTCTCTTTCTCTCCCTCTCTCTCTCCCTCCAGTATTTAGATAGGAAACAGTACAATACACCTAATTTAAAATACCAGTACTAAACAATGACCACTGTGACTAACCCCCAGAGTGTTTCCAACCAGAGAAAATAGATGTAATACTCTAGGGCTGTATCCCAAATGGCACTTTATTCCCTATATAGAGCACTACCCTATGGGCCCCTGGTCAAAAGTAGCGCACTAAATAGGGAATAGAGTGCTGTTTGGGACGCAAGCTAGCCGGTTTCCACAGCCCTGCCTGGCACTAAGCATGGCAGTGCCACAGCGCAACGTGAAATCACAAGTGGACAGGTCGTGTTGATACTAATACGTTCAACGTGGCTGTGTTAGATGTGCTTTAGTGTCGACCAAACTGGAGTCTCACCTTGCTAATTGGAGCAGAGGGTTACAGAACTATTCTTTCCCTCCCTCACAAAATGGTGTACGGTACAACTTACTTTTCTTATACGGACTAAAATAGTGAAACAAAAGGGGTGTTGGAGGTGTTAAAAGTTATAACTGTGTTGCTATACAGTGAATGCACATAGCAACAAGACAGCTAGTATGGTGCATGCACTAGGTAGGGCTATCTATGGATGACAATACTGACCCCTATAAGATGTCCTTATGCTGAAACTCTTGCCTGATAATGAGAGCCTTTTAGGACAACAAAAAACACATTGCATATTACAAATTAGTTATAATATGTTTAATTCCATGCATCAAAATCCTTAAATGCTCCCCAAGTAGGCTAGTTAGGTGTTCTCCTAAAATATGACACCTGTAAATATTATTTATGAAAGAAGTGAAACTTCAACTCTAGCCACCAGGTGGTGTCAGAGTTCTAGAGGAGAGGAAGGAAAACGACCAGAGCCTTAAAGTGGGTGGAAAGGAGTTCCCCAAAAACTTCTGTTTGGAACATGCTGTAATTTCTTCTACTATCGCACCTGCAGATAACACCGACTCAAAACAACAAACAGTATGTAGACATCCTGTTATAAACCAATAATGCATGCGTTATTAGTGCATTCAATATATCCGGATTCTAGTTTGCCTCTATAGGCTAGCCGTTTCATAATCTCGACATACTGTTGCACATGTCCCTGACAAATTAACGATTGAATTTAAAATACCAATAAATAGGTATAATAGGGCTAATAATAATTATACTTAATTCCGTTGAAGCGTTCCCTTAAAAGTATTATCAGCTGATGCAAAACAACATATGACATGTTACGCAACCAAAACCCTTTACTCCAAAAATGCGCGGGAAAAAAAACAAAACATAAGCACACACTTTATTTGTGCATTTATTTTGCCTATTTGTTTCAGGGTGATAATGAATTCGGTCTCCGGGTCAACTCAGTGCTTATTATCTTTGTAGGAGTTCAGAAAGGGGGTGGAGCGAAAATCATGCCAGAAGGACTAATTTGCATAAAGTATTCTCGCGTCAGATGACGTCAGGAGACAGTTGAGCTATAAGCGCCGCCGGTGGCAGAAATAGAATCACTCGCTGAAACCGAACGTGGCTCACATCACCCGACATCAACCTACCGCACTACACTCTAATCAACTCACAACAGAAGTAACCGAATCGAGTCGTGCAGTCAGTCGAGCGATTAAGCTGAACACATTAACCCTGGAATTGTATCTAGATAGGTAGATTTATCTACTCAACCAATCGCAAACGTGGCGACAAGCATTTTCCAAACGGGTCTGGTGCTGAATTTGAGTGCGGAGATCTTCAAAACGCCAATGGAGGTTGCTGTCTATCAGTTGCATAACTTCAGCATCTCCTTCTTCTCCTCGTTATTAGGAGGAGATGTGGTGTCTGTAAAACTCGACAACAGGTAAATAGATATCCGCACTGGATTTTGTGTGTTATTGATGCGTAATTTGTACGTCATAGATTTCATTCAAATATTTCATCTAAATTGTTGTAATTCAAGATAGTCAAATGTATTTCTTTACAAATAGACTAAGCAAAGTCAGGTTATGCTGGTATTCGTTATGATATAACTGGAAATACCGTATTATAAATCTATAATGCTGTGCAGACTATGAGTAATGCAATTTGACACCAGCCGCCGCGTCTCCTCCTGGTGCATCTTCAAACACTTAAAAGTGGAGTATCTTGAAACAATCTCTCGATACAAATATTATGTCATATTTTGCAGCGCGCAACAATGTATCTAACTAGGTTGCAGGCAGGCTGGTTTTTCATACACATGCCCAATCTGAAATAGGTTGAGACTTGTAGCAAGGTTCATTCATGGACACAAATAGCCTAAACACAAATTAAATAAACATTTGTGATGATGGCATTACATGGCAATTGCATCTCAAAAGACTCAAAATAAGTTATCTTGGTGCTGGACCTGGTGCCATAGAGGCAGTCTGGTGTCAGAATCTGTATGAGAGCATCATAACCTACCCGTACTTACTAGGTCACCAGTTTGTTTGTTGTGATCCAATGCTCTGATTTGATATGTTGACTTATGGCTTCTCTTCTTCTCTCCTCCACAGTGCCTCGGGTGCTAGCGTTGTTGCCATTGACAACAAGATAGAACAGGCAATGGTATGTATCAGCAGCAACATGATACACTTTTACCGTTCATATCATCATTCATAGTAACCCAGTAACTCTGGGCTATTCCATATCCCACCACATTCATGCACTTTGCCCATAGTCGTCATATTCTGTATGTTGGTAATCGTAGTAGACTAGGCATCAGTCAAGTACTAGTGTAGTAATGTAGAAGCACGCTCAATGCACGTGATTATTATTATTTTTGTACTTATCTATTTTTTACTTAACACTTTTTTTTGTGGTTTTTCTATCTTTTCTTAATAAAACTGCATTGTTGGTTAAGGGCTTGTCAGTCAGCATTTCACTCTAAGGTCTACACCTGTTGTATTCAGCGCATGTGGCAAATACAATTTGATTTGATTTGATGTGTCATGTGACTTGTGTTCTTTCTGTCAGATAGGGAGGCAGGCAGGAAGCTATAGAGTGCACAACAGCAGTCAGACTATTCAATATTTAGTTTACTGACACACTTTAGACCTTAATACAGACCATATGGGTACAAGTCTCTCTGTAACCACATGGCCTGTTACTACATGTTACTACTACAAGTGTTTGTAAGGCACAGTATGTTAAGCTTATGCTATAAATCACCCTGCATGGATAGATTTGTGGTCGGTTTGTATGAGTTGCACAGAACTCTCTCTCTCTCTCTCTCTCTCTCTCTCTCTCTCTCTCTCTCTCTCTCTCTCTCTCTCTCTCTCTCTCTCTCTCTTTAAACAGACTTCTCTAACAGTAGATCTCATTCCTTCTCTCCTATCTTAGGATCTGGTGAAGAACCACCTGATGTACGCGGTCAGGGAGGAGGTAGAGATCCTCAAGGAGCAGATCAGAGAGCTGGCTGAGAAGAACAATCAGCTAGAACGTGAGAACAGCCTTCTGAAGAACCTGGCCAGTCCAGAACAGATGGAGAGCTTCCGGGAACGGGTTCCATCCGAGTCCGAGCCAGGCGCTCTGGTCCCCCTGCAGCTGGACAACCAGTACCAACTCCAGCAGTACCAGCAGCAGACTCAGCAGTACCAGCAGCAACAAGCCCAGATGGGACTCCATAACCCTGACCAGTCCTGCCCCATCAGCGCTGGCTCTGCTGTATAGATGGCTCTGCCTTGGAACTCCAGTTGTAAACTAATCGTCGCTGCCAACTTCAGTGAAGCTGTCTGTAACAGATGATGAAACACAATTGACGAACGAAGCACATGAAAAGACGCTCTAACTAGCGGCTGTAGGCTGAGGCTGTAAGCTATGATAAGCCCGTCCGTCCTACGACATCTAGACTATTTCTCTTTAGACAGAAGCCCTAAACGAGAGGGCTCATGTAGCCAGCCGGAGAGCGCTCGCATTGGGACAGAGGGGAGGCTCCGGCCTTCTGGGGCCAGGAGGGCACAACCCTTCAGCCATTCTCTACCACCCCTGCTACAGAGGGGGGAGAGGGCTAAGAGACAGGGCTGGCCCGGGGACCTGATCCTGTGGATGCCTCTCCATGCCAGAGTGGCCCGTCCTCCATTTTACCTCTCCTGGTCCAGCCAAGGAAAAAGGAAATCTTCTCCAAGACAGACAGACAGAGAGACGGCCCTCCAGTCTCCACTAGACCCCCCCCATGTGGATTTCTTCTTCTAACTTCTGATAGTACAAGCTCTGAGTAGTTAGTCAGAGAATATCTCAACCATCTTATGACTGTTCCCACCTATCACTACTGATATTCTCTGTCAATATTCCTTTAAGAAGCAACATGTCAAAAGGAAACCAAACCTGAGCTCCAGCAGAAAGAGTAGAAGGGAAAGAGGATCTAGGAGATGCTGGACTGTTGCTGGTGCTGGGAGAGAGAGAGAGGCCTGTTGCTTCTCTATCTCAACCTCACTGGTGATAACTGATTACCGTAATCATGATTCAGAACATCATTGCTTGTGTTCTTTGCAGTTTGGGGTGTGCTGCTTATGGGGGAAAATCCTGCTATTTTACATTTGTTTTGTGATTCTGAGCAAAGTGGAATACGTGTTAATAGGAGCATTGTAACTGTTCAGTTAAATGATTTATTATGGGGATGGAAGTATCTGTTACCCATTTTGCCTAGCTCTGTCCATTTCACTAACGTGTTCAGAGTAGTGGGCTGGAGATGAATTTGACAAGCTGATGTTCTAAAGGCTGCGAATGCAATCCTGACCTGGCAGACGTGTTCTGTTCCGCATGTTCAGATGCCAACCTCAACTTGAATCAATGGCATGACTGTAGCGCCTATCTCCAGGAAAGGAATACCATATTTCCACAATGGACTTTTTGTTTTCTAACTACCAAAGACTTTGTCTCATTACTACTTCCAACTAAACCAAACAACCTGGACCATGTGTACATCGTTCACAGGGAGAACTCTTGTTAGCAGTAATGTTTTTTTTGATAAACGTTGGGTATTGTTGCTGTATTGTGTCCATGAAACAGGTATTTTTTTTTAAATGATGTAATGGAGAAAAATGCACATTTGCAATAAACTTTCCGTTTACACTAAAGCTAAGTTGTTTCCCTTTCAGTGTTTCTTATTCAACGGTATTGCAATCTAAATGGAGAGTAACATGATTATATAATTAACTATTTAGCGTACATTGACCACTCACAACAACAACCCATGTTAGCCATGGGCTTAAGAGCTTCAAGACCCACTGCTATTTGGTTGAAGTTATCTAAGATCTTAAGAGTAATTATGCAAAAGTGAATAATTTATATGTAGGCCGACATGTTAAAGCTTAATGATTCTTTGCAAGAAAACATTTTGATGTCTAATTCATGATCATTTTACAGATAAACTAAATGTAGCTTACTACATGTGTAAGTCAAAATGAAAATCCACCACATTTTCTTAAATCTTTGTCCAAAGTAGCACGTCAAAACTTTTCAAACAACTAAGCTTGTAATAATGGTTGTCCAAGGGGCCCGGAAGAAAGAAAACTACTTTGTTCCAAATAACAAATCCTTCAGCCATATTGGCAGCTAGTGTGTAACTGGAGTGTGTGTTTGTGTGGGTTTGTGGGTTCTCTACTGTGCTGTCCCGGTCTGTGAGCTGAGGGCTACACACATGCCATGAGAACATGAGTGAGTATAGTAGGCTAGTTCACCCTAGGACAGCATACCAAGCAATGATAGCATGATGGGTAAACCAACAGGTCTCGGTCCAGCAAACAGTACATATCTGGTAGCATGGACAAACCGACAGGTCTCAGTCCAGCAAACAGTATCTAGTAGCATGATGGGTAAACCAACAGGTCTCAGTCCAGCAAACAGTATCTAGTAGCATGATGGGTAAACCGACAGGTCTCGGTCCAGCAAACAGTATCTAGTAGCATGATGGGTAAACCGACAGGTCTCGGTCCAGCAAACAGTATCTAGTAGCATGATGGGTAAACCAACAGGTCTCGGTCCAGCAAACAGTATCTAGTAGCATGATGGGTAAACCAACAGGTCTCGGTCCAGCAAACAGTATCTAGTAGCATGATGGGTAAACCAACAGGTCTCGGTCCAGCAAACAGTATCTAGTAGCATGGATAAACAAACAGGTCCCAGCCCTGTTTTTCCGTATGACTGAACACATGAAATTAGTCATCTTATTTTGGTGGAGGTTACATAAGGTCCCTAGCACAAACATAATGGCACTCAGGCTAGTAACACAGGCAGCATGAAGATAATGATAGACTATGTCTTCTCCAGATCTTTGGTGATAAAACTGGTCTAGACTGGTTCAACCAATTAAATTGTCCCAGTGACCATTTGTTGGTACACAAACCTGGTGAGTGTTAACCTGTCATTGAGTCCTTCATTAAGGAACACTAAGCGGAACTACTGACGTCAATCAATGTCCAGTTTTTGCGAGAATCTGAGGATGTTCTCCAAAGGGAATTTGTTGGGCCTAGTCTGGGCGACTGAAACGCCGAAAGTGTCACAATAACTGACAAGCCTGTGTCAGGGTTTACGAGACCACCTTTACATGGTGTTGGGGCGCTTGCTTGTTTTTATAGAGTTGCAATTCCAACTGAGTTCATCCTCAATTTCACAAGCTGGTACTTGTGTCCTGTCCTTGACTGACCATCAGGTCAAGTATGAATGGTTATGGTCCAGGTTTAGTTTCCCATAGCTCACATATAGGCCTTAGATACAGTGTGGATAAGGCCTGGAATGCTTCAGGATCTGAATGACAGTTCATACTGTTTGGCAAATATTTCAAATCAAAAATGTATTGTCACATGCTTTGTAAACAACAGGTGTATATTAACATTGAAATGCTTACTTATGGACCCTTCCCAACAATGCAGAACCCCCCCAAAAATATATATATATATATATATATATATATATATATATATATATATATATATATATATATATATATACATTTGGTGTTATTGATCTCATGAAACACACTTCTTATGACAGCAAAGAAACGTTTGACAGGGAATATGTTCAAGAGGGAGTCTGCTATGTTAATGAGTACAGACACTCATCACAGCCGAGTTTCCCCGGACACTCCAGTCTAAACATAACACCATGTGGAACAAGTCCACTCACTAACAATTAATGTATTTTCCACCAATACTATTCAATATTACTGACCAGGGAATGGCCTATGGGACGGAATGTTACTTTAATGAATGGAGCTTCAGGATGATTTCCTGCCTGCATGGTAGCCTGTGATTGGTTGCCAGGAAAGGCAGCAGGCAGCTGCCTGAGTTCTGGGGTTATGCAACGAGAACACATCTGTTTCATTTGGAAATATGGTGGTTATGTGTGGAGCGTGAGCCGGGCCCAGCCTAAATGTGGTTAGCGGTTTGCATGCAAAGAGATCATTTGCCATCGTTCGCGTGCCTTGGCTCTCTGTAGACGTATACAACATGTTTGTCCCTCTCTGATAGCTGTGTATTCTTAATGTCAACCCTCTGCCTGGTCTACCAGGGTGTTATGACAGAATACTGATTGAAGTTGGCTATTACGGGAACCCAATGTGCCTTCAGAATCATTTCTTTCCATGGCCTATCCTTCAGATGACTGTTTTGTTGACGGAATCTCCATTTGAAAATATGAAAATTATATGACATTTTATCTCCCACTAGAAATAGTTGTATTCGTCAGTACAGATTCAGTTAAGACAAAGACAAGGTATTACACGATACACCTTTATTAACACCTTTATTAACACCTGTATTAACACCTTTATTAACACCTGTATTAACACCTTTATTAACACCTTTATTAACACCATTATTAACACCTTTATTAACACCTTTATTAACACCTTCGTTCACATGGACTTGATTGATCTTGACACAGAACTTTATGGCGAGGTCTAAAACTGAGTGCAAATCCTAAAGTCACTGAAGGGTATATCCCAAATAACACCCTATTCTCTAGATAGTGCACTACTTTTGACCAGGACCCTACTATATAGGGAATAGGGGGCCATTTGGGACCCTGACAAGAAAGGGGACGAAACACAGAACAATGCATGGAACCATGCTCAGACTGGTCACAATCTGTCAAGTTAATCAATATTTACTGCCCTCCAATTTTATGCCATAGTAACACAGCTAACACTACCGCTGTGTGTGTTGGTGCCATGGTAACACAGCTAACACTACCACTGTGTGTGTTGGTGCCATAGTAACACAGCTAACACTACCGCTGTGTGAGTTGGTGCCATAGTAACAGAGCTAACACTACCACTGTGTGTTGGTGCCACAGTAACACAGCTAACACTACCGCTGTGTGTGTTGGTGCCATAGTAACACAGCGGTAGTGTTGGTGCCATGGTAACACAGCTAACACTACCACTGTGTTGGTGCCATAGTAACACAGCTAACACTACTGCTCTGTGTGTTGGTGCCACAGTAACACAGCTAACACTACCACTGTGTGTGTTGGTGCCATAGTAACACAGCTAACACTACTGCTCTGTGTGTGTTGGTGCCATAGTAACACAGCTAACACTACCGCTGTGTGAGTTGGTGCCACAGTAACACAGCTAACACTACCACTGTGTGTGTTGGTGCCATAGTAACACAGCTAACACTGCTGCTCTGTGTGTTGGTGCCACAGTAACACAGCTAACACTACCGCTGTGTGTGTTGGTGCCATAGTAACACAGCTAACACTACCGCTGTGTGTGTTGGTGCCATAGTAACACAGCTAACACTACCGCTGTGTGTGTTGGTGCCATAGTAACACAGCTAACACTACCGCTGTGTGTGTTGGTGCCATAGTAACACAGCTAACACTACCGCTGTGTGAGTTGGTGCCATAGTAACACAGCTAACACTACCGCTGTGTGTGTTGGTGCCATAGTAACACAGCTAACACTACCACTGTGTGAGTTGGTGCCATAGTAACACAGCTAACACTCCCGCTGTGTGTGTTGGTGCCACAGTAACACAGCTAACACTACCGCTGTGTGTGTTGGTGCCACAGTAACACAGCTAACACTACCACTGTGTGTGTTGGTGCCATAGTAACACAGCTAACACTACCACTGTGTGTGTTGGTGCCATAGTAACACAGCTAACACTACCGCTGTGTGTGTTGGTGCCATAGTAACACAGCTAACACTACCACTGTGTGTGTTGGTGCCATAGTAACACAGCTAACACTACCGCTGTGTGTTGGTGCCATAGTAACACAGCTAACACTACCGCTGTGTGTGTTGGTGCCATAGTAACACAGCTAACACTACCGCTGTGTGTGTTGGTGCCATGGTAACACAGCTAACACTACCACTGTGTTGGTGCCATAGTAACACAGCTAACACTACTGCTCTGTGTGTTGGTGCCATAGTAACACAGCTAACACTACCACTGTGTGTGTTGGTGCCATAGTAACACAGCTAACACTACCGCTGTGTGAGTTGGTGCCATAGTAACACAGCTAACACTACCGCTGTGTGTTGGTGCCATAGTAACACAGCTAACACTACCACTGTGTGTGTTGGTGCCATAGTAACACAGCTAACACTACTGCTCTGTGTGTTGGTGCCACAGTAACACAGCTAACACTACCGCTGTGTGTGTTGGTGCCATAGTAACACAGCTAACACTACCGCTGTGTGTGTTGGTGCCATAGTAACACAGCTAACACTACCGCTGTGTGTGTTGGTGCCATGGTAACACAGCTAACACTACCACTGTGTTGGTGCCATAGTAACACAGCTAACACTACTGCTCTGTCCCTCCACAGCCTCATAGAGGATCTAGATACATTTTCTAACCTCTCTGGATTAAAACCAAATTATGACAAATGTACTATATTACGTATTGGATCACTAAAAAATACAATTTTTACATTACCATGTAGTTTACCAATAAAATGGTCTGATGGTGATGTGGATATACTCGGAATACATATCCCAAAGGAAATAAATGATCTCACTTCAATACATTTTAATAGAAAGTTAGCAAAAATAGATAAGATCTTACTACCATGGAAAGGAAAATACCTGTCAATTTGTGGAAAAATCACCCTGATTAACTCTTTAGTATTATCCCAGTTTACCTATTTGCTTATGGTCTTGCCTACGCCTAGCAAACAGTTTTTTAAATTATATGAGAAAAAAATATTCAATTTTATTTGGAACGGCAAGCCAGACAAAATTAAAAGAGCATATTTATATAATGAATATGAATTCGGAGGACAGAAATTATTAAATATTAAAGCATTAGACCTATCACTAAAATCTTCAGTCATCCAAAAGTTATACTTAAATCCGAACTGGTTCTCAAGCAAATTAGTAAGATTGTCTCACCCACTGTTCAAGAAAGGCCTTTTTCCCTTTATTCAGATTACAACATCTCACTTTCAGTTATTTGAAAAGGAAATAATCTCCCAAATGTCACTATTTCTAAAACAAGCCATAGAAAGTTGGTTGCAATTTCAATTTAATCCTCCAGAAACGACAGAACAAATAATGCAACAAATATTGTGGTTAAATTCAAATATACTAATTGACAAAAAACCTTTATTTTCTGACAGAATGTTTAAAAAGGTATAATCTTCGTAAATGATATCATCGGTAGGACTGGTGGAGTTATGTCGCACATGCAGCTAACAAAAACATATGGAAATGTCTGCTCTATCCAAAATTACAACCAAATAATTGCAGCCTTACCGCAAAAGTGGAAGAGGAAAGTTGAAGGGGGAGAAAGTAAGGAACTTGTCTGTCGGCCTTGCATTAAAGAACATAATTGGTTAAGGAAAACTGTGATAAATAAAAAGTATATCAGTTTCACTTAAGGACCAAAGGATTGACAGCCGTCCCATATAGATTGCAAAATAGTTGGGAAGAGATCTTTGACGTATCGATCCCATGGCATAGTGTTTATGAACTGACACGCAAAACGACACCGGATTCAAAAATTAGAATCTTTCAATTTAAATTATTATATAAAATTCTTGCTACCAATAGAATGTTATTTATATGGGGGGATACAATCTTCCCAGCTCTGCAGATTTTGCTGTGAAGAGATAGAATCATTAGATCATTTGTTTTGGTTCTGTCCATTTGTAGCTTGTTTTTGGACACAGGTCCAGGAATGGCTAAAGGATTGCAATATTTACCTGGAACTAACCTTGCAGATAGCATTACTGGGTGATCTGAAAAGTCATAGTCAATCAATCAATAATATAATAATACTTTTAGCAAAAAATGTTTATTTTTAATTCACAATCTGTAGAAGCAATGAGAATAGAAAGGTTCAGAACTTTTGTAAAACATCACAGTACGGTTGAAATATATATGGCAAATAGAAATCCTATATGGATGGTGTTAAGAGATAGATGGGAGGTATTGAATAGAGTTGAAGGATGGGACTAATAACAAATAACAACAAATAATAACAAAGATAGCTAATAATGTAAGCATACTGTGTCCATAATAAGTATATAGGTTGTATGTTGGGAGCTTTTGGGAAAGAGCACAGTTAGAAAGATATGGCATTTAGAAGCAAACCGGATGGACATCATGAAAATGATCGGAGAGGTTGAGAGTAGAAGAGGTTCAGGAGCAAAAATAATAATAATAATAAAAAAAAAAAAAAAAAAAATTTAAACAAATATATATATATATATATATATATATAGAGTTATTGTAAAGTTAACTCTGTCCATAAGGTGTAGATAGTAAGTATAGACCGGAAGTAGAGGCCTGGGCGTTGTTGTTCACTAATTTACTCCAAGTAGGGAAAGGATGGTGGGGTTGAAAAGTAATAAAGGGGAATATATATATAAAAAATAAAAATAAACATGGGGGATTGGAAGTGATGCAGACAATTACATTGATAGAAGATACAATCTATCTGCAATATTAAGCTGATCCATCCCCCCGAAAAATAAATAAATAAATAAATAAATAAATAAAATAAAACAAAAAATAAATAAAAAAAACACTACTGCTCTGTGTGTTGGTGCCATAGTAACACAGCTAACACTACCACTGTGTGTGTTGGTGCCATAGTAACACAGCTAACACTACCGCTGTGTGAGTTGGTGCCATAGTAACACAGCTAACACTACCGCTGTGTGTTGGTGCCATAGTAACACAGCTAACACTACCACTGTTTCTTCAGAAATAACAAAAACAAAGTCACAGCTGTGCGTGAAACCCCGTTGATGTGAATTTCACAAAGAGTCAATAATTATTCCAGTTGTAATGATCCTTCAAACCAAATGTATAATTTGTTTTTTAACTGATTGGGGTCACGTAAAGTGCAGTTGCATAAGTGTGAGTTAAGTTTTGGACATGTTTTTCGTGACTCATTATGACTGTCTGTTATTAACAGAGGAATTCTTCTGACATTGGCACGTAAGGCCTAATTAAATCAGTAATGAGTTGTAAAGGTGACTACTGCAATCTCTTCTGTCTTCAAAAGTCCAAATATGTAGGTGAACGAGCCAGCCTAGCCTTCATGTCTGGCTCAGAGGCTATGCCCTAGATAAGTAACTTAGAGAGTCCGTCTGTGCCTCAAATGGCACGTACACCATTTATAGCAGGTGGAAAAGGTGCGGTGAATTGCTGACTTGCAATCTCCCTCAACAGTGCACCACAAATATCAATATCAATATAATCAAAAGTCTAATAAAATAGCAAGTAGTAGAATAAGTATAGTAATATATAACAAATATGTAAACAATAGGATATACTGTATAAATGATGTGCCCCTGTAGCTCTAGTTGGTAGAACATGGCGCTTGCAACGCCAGGGTTGTGGGTTCGTTTCCCGCGGGGGGGGGGGGCCAGTATGAAAAATGTATGCACTCACTAACTGTAAGTCGCTATGGATAAGAGCGTCTGCTAAATGACTTAAAATGTAAATGTCAACTGTACTCACGAATAGGACTATAAAGGGGATAGTGTCTTGGTCGCGCAGTTGAATAAAATATATAGGGAGTAGGTAGCTATTGGGGATCCATCCTAGCAGTGACCAATATATGGCTGTGACGTACACTGTCATGTTCAACTACAATTTTTGTCCCCAAATAGAATCGTCAGGAAATAAATAACTCCGAAGACCCCATAGGTCATCCGCTTTAGAGAGGCCAGAAAGGTGACTTTTTTCCTCAGAGGTCAATGTCTTACAAAGCCCCTCTTATTCTACATTGATCTCCCCGACAGCCACGCCTCTCTCCTATGATGTAGCCTTAAGATCCTCAAGATGTAGCCAGAGGCCCATAGAGGGGCACATGCCCCCCCCCACCCTCAGATGCAGCCAGAGGCCCATAGAGGGGCACATGGCCCCCCCACCCTCAGATGCAGCCAGAGGCCCATAGAGGGGCACATGGCCCCCCCCACCCTCAGATGCAGCCAGAGGCCCATAGAGGGGCACATGCCCCAAGCCCCCCCACCCTCAGATGCAGCCAGAGGCCCAAGAGGGGCACATGCCCCCAAGCCACCCCCTCAGATGCAGCCAGAGGCCCATAGAGGGGCACATGGCCCCCCCCACCCTCAGATGCAGCCAGAGGCCCATAGAGGGGCACATGGCCCCCCCCACCCTCAGATGCAGCCAGAGGCCCATAGAGGGGCACATGGCCCCCACCCTCAGATGCAGCCAGAGGCCCATAGAGGGGCACATGCCCCCAAGCCACCCCACCCTCAGATGCAGCCAGAGGCCCAGAGAGGGGCACATGCCCCCAAGCCACCCCCCCCTCAGATGCAGCCAGAGGCCCATAGAGGGGCACATGCCCCCCCCCCTCAGATGTGTCCTGATGTATCGTCAGTGGAGTACGAAAGAGAGTGTAGAGTGACACACAGCATTCGATTAGATTTTAGCTGCCAGTGATGGGATGGACTCACAGGAAGTATGTGTGTAAATTCATTTGATCAAACTATGTAGCCTATTGACTCCTTCTTGATGAATAAATAAAACAGACATGTTTGGTTGTTTCTCTGTAATGCTAGCCACCTAGCAATTGAATGAAGTTAGCTTTAACTAGCCAGCTAGATAGGTTCCCAATCTCCCATCCTCATAACTAGCTACCAAGAAGCCATTTCAGGCTATCGAATCAGCTTAGAGTAGTTTGTGTAACTATCTTAGCTGTCATGACTGCTGGCAAGGTTGGTAGACTTTTAAAAAAGCAAGCAATTACTAAATGTATTGAATGGCTTTACTGAAGAGCTCAGTAACTTTCAACGTGGCAACCGTCTTAGGATGCCACGTTTCCAACAAGTCAGTTCGTCAAATTTCTGCCCTGCTAGAGCGGCCCTGGTCAACTGTAAGTGCTGTTATTGTGAAGTGGGAGTGTCTAAGAGCAACAACGGCTCAGCCGCGAAGTGGTAGGACACACAAGCTCACAGAAAGGGACCACTGAGTGCTGAAGCGCGTAGCGCGTAAAACTCGTCTGTGTTCGGTTGCAACACTCACTACCGAGTTCCAAACTGCCTCTGGAAGCAACGTCAGCACAATAACTGTTCGTCAGGAGCTTCATGAAATGGGTTTCCATGGCCGAGCAGCCGCACACAAGCCTAAGATCACCATGCGCAATGCCAGGCGTCGGCTTGAGTGGTGTAAAGCTCACCGCCATTGGACTCTGGAGCAGTGGAAACGCGTTCTCTGGCAGTCCGACAGACAAATCTGGGTTTGGCGGATGCCAGGAGAACGATACCTGCCCCAATGCATAGTTCCAACTGTAAAGTTTGGTGGAGGGGAATAATGGTCTTTCATGGTTTGGGCTAGGCCCCTTAGTTCCAGTGAATGGAAATCTTAACGCTACAGCATACAATGACATTCTAGATGATTCTGTGCTTCCAACTTTGTGGCATTTAAATATGTGTTAAAAAAAACATATATATATATATATATATATTTCTAAATATGATATTTATATATATATATATATATATATATATATATATATATATATACATATATATATATATATATATATATATATATATCTGAATATGTGTTAAAATATATGTATATATATATATATATATATATATATATATATATCTTTCCAGAGCTGTCTTATGTCTCCTGGATACAGGACAGACACTTAAAAACCTTATTCCTTATGATTTATTTTTGGACTGTCTTTTTTTGCAATGAATCCTGTGAGGTTACTGTGTAGGATGCAGTGCATTTATTGAAAGTCGAGATATTTGTGTCTAAATGTGTGTCTGTACTGTCGTTTCACTCTACCAACAGCATCCTATGTGAACCACAATATGTTTCCCTGAATCCACATCAAGGACGTGCTTCTATCTTCAAATGTGTCACTGGAATTAATAGCAAAAATAGTGCCGTTCTTGCAGGAGGAAAGGACAATTGCTGAATGTAGCTACTGTATATTTAATACGACAGAGCGCTAAATATTGTCTTATAAAACTATAAAAATAAATAAACGTAATAATCTATAGCAAGTTGTGTATGTGAATCTATACCTTCATTAAAATTGTGTAGGCTAAGTGAGCGAAAAGTCATTATGATATACAGTACCAGTCAAAAGTTTGGACACACCTACTCATTCCAGGGGATTTCTTTATTTATACTGTTTTCTACATTGTAGAATAATAGTGAAGACATCAAAACTATGAAATAACACATATGGAATAATATAGTAACCAAAAAAGTGTTAAACAAATAAAAATATATTTTATATTTGAGATTCTTCAAATAGCCACCCTTTGCCTTGATGACAGCTTTGCACACTCTTTGCATTCTCTCAACCAGCTTCATGAGTTAGTCACCTGGAATGCATTTCAATTAACAGGTGTGCCTTGTATACAAGTTAATTTGTGGAATTTATTTCCTTCTTAATGCGTTTGAGCCAATCAGTTCTGTTGTGACAAGGTCGGGTTGGTATACAGAAGATAGCCCTATTTGGTAAAAGACCAAGTCCATATTATGGCAAGAACAGCTCAAATAAGCAAAGAGAAACGACAGTCCATCAATACTTTAAGACATAAAGGTCAGTCAATCCGGAAAATTTCAGTCAGTTTCTTCAAGTGTAGTCGCAAAAACCATCAAGCGCTATGATGAAACTGGCTCTCATGAGGACCGCCACAGGAAAGGAAGACCCAGAGTTACCTCTGCTGCAGAGGATAAGTTCATTAGAGTTACCAGCCTCAGAAATTGCAGCCCAAATAAATGCTTCAAAGAGTTCAAGTAACAGACACATCTCAACATCAACTGTTCAGAGGGGACTGTGTGAATCAGGCCTTCATTACATTTACATTTACGTCATTTAGCAGACGCTCTTATCCAGAGCGACTTACAGTTAGTGAATATTTTTTTTTTTATACTGGCCCCCCGTGGGAATCGAACCCACAACCCTGGCGTTGCAAACGCCATGCTCTATCAACTGAGCTACATCCCTGCCGGCCATTCCCTCCCCTACCCTGGACGACGCTGGGCCAATTGTGCGCCGCCCATGAGTCTCCCGGTCGCAGCCGGCTGCGACATAGCCTGGATTCGAACCAGGATCTCTAGTGGCACAGTTAGCACTGCGATGCAGTGCCTTAGACCACTGCGCCACTCAGGAGTATGGTCGAATTGCTGCAAAGAAACCACTACTAAAGGACACCAATAAGAAGAAGAGACTTGCTTGGGCCAGGAAACACGAGCAATGGACATTAGACCGGTGGAAATCTGTCCTTTGGTCTGATGAGTCCAAATTTGAGATTTTTGGTTCCAACCGCCGTGTCTTTGTGAGACGTGTGAATGGATGATCTCCGCATGTGTGGTTCCCACCGTGAAGCATGGAGGAGGTGTGATGGTGTGGGGGTGCTTTGCTGGTGACACTGTCAGTGACTTATTTAGAATTCAAGGCACACTTAACCAGCATGGCTACCACAGCATTCTGCAGTGATACGCCATTCCATTTGGTTTGCACTTAGTCGGACTATCATTTGTTTTTCAACAGGATAATGACCCAACACACCTCCAGGCTGTGTAAGGGCTATTTGACCAAGAAGGAGAGTGATGGAGCCTCCACCATCACCCGACCTCAACGCAATTGAGATGGTTTGGGATGAGTTGGACCACAGAGTGAAGGAAAAGCAGCCAACAAGTGCTCAGCATATGTGGGAACTCCTTCAAGACTGTTGGAAAAGCATTCCAGGTGAAGCTGGTTGAGAGAATGCCAAGAGTTTGCAAAGCTGTCATCAAGGCAAAGGGTGGCTACTTTGAAGAATCTCAAATATAAAATATATTTTGATTTGTTTAACACTTTTTTGGTTACTACATGATTCTATGTGTGTTATTTCATAGTTTTGATGTCTTCACTATTATTCTACAATGTAGAAAATATAAAAAAATAAAGAAAAACAACGAGTAGGTGTGTCCAAACTTTTGACTGGTACTGTAGACTAAAGGGCGTTAAAGATGGAATCCGCATTAGAAAAGTCATTATGATATAGACTTACGGGCGTTAAAGATGGAATCCTCTTTTAAAAAAGTCATTATGAAATACACTTACGGGCGTTAAAGATGGAATCCACATTAGGGGGAACAGCACAACTGTTCGCACCAGCACCTTTGTTATTGCTTTTGTTTTGTGGTTGAAACGGAGGAGAGAAGAAAAACAATTTGAAGTACATAATTCTACTGTTCTGCTGCGATGATGTCAGAGTGGGGGAAAAAAAAAAAACTGTGCTAGTTGTTTTTGCAGTCATTTCTTTTGTTGTCGTAATAGCCCAAATACGGACATGGCAGTTTTAACAATGAAGGATTCCTGCTATAAGGCTGGCTGGACGGGTGTGTCTACGTCTAGGTGAGCTATACCAGTCATTATGATATAGACTTAGACCAAGGGCGGCGACGTGTGATGTTATTCTGGTTGGCTCAAGGGCCAGAATTAGCCAAGGCAGCCATGTTAGGAATGTGGCCAGCCAAGCTTAAGAACATCTTATTCCGAAAAACAAGTGTGGAACAAACGTCGCTAGCCTTTGGTTGGGATTTAAAAATAACACCTCAGTTGAGGGTACCCCCCATGGGACATAGCACAGCCAGGGTACGCACATAAACTGAGGCCTGGAGGGTTCTGCTGTGACATGTTTCAAAGGGTTGTCCAGGGGAGTGTAAAAGCTATGGGGTTTGGGGGAGGGACCTCTCTCTCTCTGTGTTACAGCACCCTGCTGCTATGACATTAATCTGAACCATAACATACAGTGGGGAAAAAAGTATTTAGTCAGCCACTATTTGTGCAAGTTCTCCCACTTAAAAAGATGAGAGAGGCCTGTAATTTTCATCATAGGTACACGTCAACTATGAAAGACAAATTGAGGAAAAAAAATCCAGAAAATCACATTGTAGGATTTTTTATGAATTTATTTGCAAATTATGGTGGAAAATAAGTATTTGGTCACCTACAAACAATCAAGATTTCTGGCTCTCACAGACCTGTAACTTCTTCTTTAAGAGGCTCCTCTGTCCTCCACTCGTTACCTGTAGTAATGGCATCTGTTTGAACTTGTTATCAGTATAAAAGACACCTGTCCACAACCTCAAACAGTCACACTCCAAACTCCACTATGGCCAAGACCAAAGAGCTGACAAAGGACACCAGAAACAAAATTGTAGACCTGCACCAGGCTGGGAAGACTGAATCTGCAATAGGTAAGCAGCTTGGTTTGAAGAAATCAACTGTGGGAGCAATTATTAGGAAATGGAAGACATACAAGACCACTGATAATCTCCCTCGATCTGGGGCTCCACGCAAGATCTCACCCTGTAGGGTCAAAATGATCACAAGAACGGTGAGCAAAAATCCCAGAACCACACGGGGGGACCTAGTGAATGACCTGCAGAGAGCTGGGACCAAAGTAACAAAGCCTACCATCAGTAACACACTACGCCGCCAGGGACTCAAATCCTGCAGTGCAAGACGTGTCCGCCTGCTTGAGCCAGTACATGTCCAGGCCTGTCTGAAGTTTGCTAGAGTGCATTTGGATGATCCAGAAGAGGATTGGGAGAATGTCATATGGTCAGATGAAACCAAAATAGAACTTTTTGGTAAAAACTCAACTCGTCGTGTTTGGAGGACAAAGAATGCTGAGTTGCATCCAAAGAACACCATACCTACTGTGAAGTATGGGGGTGGAAACATCATGCTTTGGGGCTGTTTTTCTGCAAAGGGACCAGGACGACTGATCCGTGTAAAGGAACGAATGAATGGAGCCATGTATCGTGAGATTTTGAGTGAAAACCTCCTTCCATCAGCAAGGGCATTGAAGATGAAACGTGGCTGGGTCTTTCAGCATGACAATGATCCCAAACACACCGCCCGGGCAATGAAGGAGTGGCTTCGTAAGAAGCATTTCAAGGTCCTGGAGTGGCCTAGCCAGTCTCCTGATCTCAACCCCATAGAAAATCTTTGGAGGGAGTTGAAAGTCTGTGTTGCCCAGCGACAGCCCCAAAACATCACTGCTCTAGAGGAGATCTGCATGGAGGAATGGGCCAAAATACCAGCAACAGTGTGTGAAAACCTTGTGAAGACTTACAGAAAACGTTTGACCTGTGTCATTGCCAACAAAGGGTATATAACAAAGTATTGAGAAACTTTTGTTATTGACCAAATACTTATTTTACACCATAATTTGCAAATAAATTCATTAAAAATCCTACAATGTGATTTTCTGAATTTTTTTTCCTCATTTTGTCTGTCATAGTTGATGTGTACCTATGATGAAAATTACAGGCCTCTCTCATCTTTTTAAGTGGGAGAACTTGCACAATTGGTGGCTGACTAAATACTTTTTTTCCCCACTGTAGCCTAGCACCCTGTTGTCACATCAATCTGAACTATAACATAGCCTAGCACCCTGCTGCTATGACATCAATCTGAGCCAACGGAAGTCCCAGCACTGCAGCCTACACAGAGAACATCTCTCTACGGTGACAGCAAGTACTTAGCATGAACCACTGACACCATGAGAGTTCCCACTCCCCTTAGCCCAGGGTTAACAGGTGAAATGAGGCTAAGTTATCCTTGGGCTAGATTTAACCCACAGTTAAGGATATCCCTTAGAACATGCAGTGTTAAAAGCCCTACAATAATAATAATTTAGCAGACGCTCTTATCCAGAGCGACATACAGGAGCAATTAGGGTTAAGTGCCTTGCTCAAGGGCACATCAACAGTTTTTTCACCTAGTCGGCTCAGGGATTAGAAACAGCGACCTTTCGGTTACTGGCACAACGCTCTTAACCACTAAGCCACCTGCCGCCCCATTCACAAGGATGTTGTTTTATCTTTGATGTTGAGACCTTTGGGTCTGAAATAAGTGGAATTGTTACTTTACAGGTGGCCAGGTAAGTTTCACTCCACACTACAAGACTGAGGACTGAGGAGTGAATAATTTTTCTAGAGCTACGTCCCACATAGCACTCTATTCCCTATTTAGTGCATTACTTTTGACCAGACCCCTACAGGCCCTAGGGAATATGGTGCCATTTGGGACACAAACTAGGTCTTTGACGCTAGCAAATGTTCTCATGCATTAAACAATAATTACATTTGCGTCACTTAGCAGACGCTCTTATCCAGAGCAACTTTACAGTTAGTGAGTGCATACATGTTTTGTTTTTTTCCATACTGGCCCCTCGTGGGAATCGAACCCACAACGCTGGCGTTGCAAGTGCCATGCTCTACCAACTGAGCTACACGGGGCCCAGTAGCGAGCATAGGAAGTAGGACTTTGCCCTTGGTGTTGTGGAGAGGGACGAGCTGTGTTCTGTATGAGGGCAGCAGCATTCATCCCTGTTCGCACTATAGCTATAGTAGGACTTTAGCCAAGCTCCGGTAACACAACAAGAATCCCACATGCTTGTACTTTCTGTTCTTCTCAGCACCACACATATACTGTTTGTGGACCTCAATTAGAATTCTCTGGTTTGTTAAAATAATGTTTTTGGGTTATGTAACTGTTTTTTGATTCCATAGCAATGTTCCAAAGTTCCATGCTCATTGTATTCTAAAACCCTTCCAACCTCCTGCTCCAGTTTAGTTCCTTCCCTGGTCTTGACACCGAGTTCTGAAGGAGCTCTGGATGTAAACATGGAAGTAAATGAACTTCAGACAGTACTGTACTGTAAATAGCCTCACTGTGTGTTGGTGGAGGGAAGAGGAGGACAGGAAGTTACCTTCAGGGTTGTTGTGGTTCAATGTTCTCTACAGAATGAATTACACTTGGTATATTGTGTAGTGTATATTTAGGACAATTAAAAACACACAAAGAATTGGGTTATGTCACGTGGTGGAAAAATGAAGTAATCTAAGAATATTTTGATTGTTTTGTGACAACAACATTGACTGCACATGGCATTGACATTCTCAGATACATCATAGGGAGAGATTGGTAGCTAAAATAGTGAAAAAGCTGGCAACATGACGACTGCGCCATAAATTATTTCCGTTTTTTCAATACGTTTTGAGCCAAAACCATAGAAAGAGCCCTAGCTTGATCTGAATCTGATTGTTTGGATCCATGTTACTGGGTGGGGAAGGCTGGCTGGAAAATCCATGTTGCTAGGTGGGGAAGGCTGGCTGGAAGATCCATGTTGCTGGGTGGGGAAGGCTGGCTGGAATATCCATGTTGCTAGGTGGGGAAGGCTGTCTGGAAGATCCATGTTGCTGGGTGGGAAAGGCTGGCTGGAAGGCTGTCTGGAAGATCTATGTTGCTGGGTGGGGAAGTCTGGCTGGAAGATCCATGTTGCTGGGTGGGGAAGGCTGGCTGGAATATCCATGTTGCTAGGTGGGGAAGGCTGTCTGGAAGATCCATGTTGCTGGGTGGGGAAAGCTGGCTGGAATATCCATGTTGCTAGGTGGGGAAGGCTGTCTGGAAGATCCATGTTGCTTGGTGGGGAAGGCTGGCTGGAAGGCTGTCTGGAAGATCCATGTTGCTGGGTGGGGAAGGCTGGCTGGAAGGCTGTCTGGAAGATATATGTTGCTGGGTGGGGAAGGCTGTCTGGAAGATCCATGTTGCTGGGTGGGGAAGGCTGGCTGGAAGATCCATGTTGCTGGGTAGGGAAGGATGTCTGGAAGGCTGTCTGGAAGATCCATGTTGCTGGGTGGGGAAGGCTGGCTGGACGATCCATGTTGCTGGGTGGGGAAGGATATCTGGAAGGCTGTCTGGAAGATCCATGTTGCTGGGTGGGGAAGGCTGGCTGGAAGATCCATGTTGCTGGGTAGGGAAGGATGTCTGGAAGGCTGTCTGGAAGATCCATGTTGCTGGGTGGGGAAGGCTGGCTGGAAGATCCATGTTGCTGGGTGGGGAAGGCTGTCTGGAAGATCCATGTTGCTGGGTGGGGAAGGCTGCCTGGAAGGCAGGATGTATTGTTGGCAAGTTCAGTCAGATTCTCTCTGTTGTCTCATCTTATTTTCCTGCTGGCCGGTGTCACCACTGGGAACAGGGAACAACTCAGTCACCACTGGGATCAGGGAACAACTCAGTCATCACTGGGAACAGGGAACAACTCAGTCACCACTGGGATCAGGGAACAACTCAGTCACCACTGGGAACAGGGAACAACTCAGTCACCACTGGGAACAGGGAACAACTCAGTCACCACTGGGATCAGGGAACAACTCAGTCACCACTGGGAACAGGGAACAACTCAGTCACCACTGGGAACAGGGAACAACTCAGTCACCACTGGGAACAGGGAACAACTCAGTCATCACTGGGATCAGGGAACAACTCAGTCACCACTGGGAACAGGGAACAACTCAGTCACCACTGGAAAAATCTCACTGGACACCTCTTCACAAAAATTATGTATACATATAGCGACTAGCTAATAACTTATAAATATAGCAACTAGCTAATAAGTTATTAATATAGCGACGAGCTAATAATTTATAAATATAGCAACTAGCTAATAAGTTATAAATATAGCGACTAGCTAATAATTTATGAATATATTGACTAGCTAATAAGCTATACATATATGACTAGCTAATAAGTTATAAATATAGTGACTAGCTAATAAGCTATACATATATGACTAGCTAATAAGTTATAAATATAGTGACTAGCTAATAAGTTATAAATATAGCGACTAGCTAATAAGTTATAAATATAGTGACTAGCTAATAAGTTATAAATATAGTGACTAGCTAATAAGTTATACATATAGTGACTACCTAATAATTTATAAATATAGTGACTAGCTAATAAGTTATAAATATAGCGACTAGCTAATAAGTTATAAATATAGCGACTAGCTAATAAGCTATACATATATGACTAGCTAATAAGTTATAAATATAGCGACTAGCTAATAATTTATGAATATATTGACTAGCTAATAAGTTATAAATATAGCGACTAGCTAATAATTTATGAATATATTGACTAGCTAATAAGTTATAAATATAGCGACTAGCTAATAAGCTATACATATATGACTAGCTAATAAGTTATAAATATAGTGACTAGCTAATAAGTTATAAATATAGTGACTACCTAATAATTTATAAATATAGTGACTAGCTAATAAGTTATAAATATAGCGACTAGCTAATAAGTTATAAATATAGCGACTAGCTAATAAGCTATACATATATGACTAGCTAATAAGTTATAAATATAGTGACTAGCTAATAATTTATGAATATATTGACTAGCTAATAAGTTATAAATATAGCGACTAGCTAATAATTTATGAATATGTTGACTAGCTAATAAGTTATAAATATAGCGACTAGCTAATAAGCTATACATATATGACTAGCTAATAAGTTATAAATATAGTGACTAGCTAATAAGTTATAAATATAGCGACTAGCTAATAAGTTACAAATATAGCGACTAGCTAATAAATTATAAATATAGTGACTAGCTTATAAGTTATAAATATAGTGACTAGCTAATAAGTTATAAATATAGTGACTAGCTGGTGAGGCCGGTGAGTTCCTTTTACTGTCATGCAGCCAGAGATCAGATCCAGACTAGCTTATTTCCGCATCCCAAATGGGACCCTATTCCATATATAGTGCCCATAGGGCTCTGGTCAAAAGTAGTGCACTATATAGGGAATAGGGTGCCCTTTGGGACACACCCTGTGGTCTATACAGTGTGTCTTCTCCAACTGTGTCTATTTAAAGTGTGTCTGCCCTGGAGCCATATCCTGATGTCTGTTATACAACAGTGATGATGTGGTGAGCAGGTTGGAAACACACTGTAGCCGCTGAAGATATTCACACAAAATCTATCTGTGTAAAAAACAGACCGGGGTAAATAGTAGCAACAGGCAACATTTCTATTGTGTCTACAGGGTTCCATCTATTTCCATGCAAATGAAAATGATTTAAGTGTGCACACACGCATGCACACACACACGCAGGCACACACACAAACACACACGCAGGCACACACACGAACACACACGCAGGCACACACACACACACACGAACACACACGCAGGCACACACACACGCAGGCACACACACGAACACACACGCAGGCACACACACAAACACACACACAGGCACACACACACGCAGGCACACACACGAACATACACGCAGGCACACACACGAACACACACGCAGGCACACACACACGCAGGCACACACACGAACATACACGCAGGCACACACACACACACACGCAGGCACACACACGAACATACACGCAGGCACACACACGAACACACATGCAGGCACACACACGAACATACACGCAGGCACACACACGAACACACACGCAGCCACACACACGAACACACACGCACACACACACACGAACACACACGCACACACACACACGAACATACACGCAGGCACACACACACGCAGGCACACACACACGCAGGCACACACACGAACATACACGCAGGCACACACACGAACACACATTCAGGCACACACACGAACATACACGCAGGCACACACACACGAACACACATGCAGGCACACACACGAACATACACGCAGGCACACACACGAACACACACGCATGCACACACACACACGCAGGCACACACACGAACATACACGCAGGCACACACACACGAACACACACGCATGCACACACACACGCAGGCACACACACGAACACACACGCAGGCACACACACACAAACACACACGCACACACACACACGAACACACACGCAGGCACACACACGAACACACACGCACACACACACACACACGAACACACACACACACACACACGAACACACACACACACACGAACACACACGAACACACACACAAACACACACGAACACACACACACAAACACACACAAACACACACGCAGGCACACACACACAAACACACACGCACACACACACACGAACACACACGCAGGCACACACACGAACACACACGCACACACGCACACACACACACGAACACACACGCAGGCACACACACACACACACACACACACAAACACACATTTTAATCTACCTTATACATTCTTTGGCACATATTTCCTCACAGGCATAATGTCCTATAAAATATTCTGTTTTGTACTTTTTCCCACAGGCAGAATGTCTTATGAAAGGTCATGTTTTGTACCATTAGAAGACTTGCAACATAATCTACATTTCCCCAAATATATTTCTCATAAAAGCAGATTGAGCAATTTATGTGAAACCAATTGGCATTTATTTCACAACAGGGGTTCCCATTACACTAGCCCCTATATATAGCATACAGCAATCCAAATCTGTCACAACCCAGCAAACCAGCTTGCTCAATAGAAAACACCTAAAGCGATGATGTCGTGTGAACGCTCACTTAGACATCAACTTAAATTACATTGAATTGAATTTAATTGGATTGGAAACCCATCAGAGCAAAAAAAGGTATGACACATTTTTATTGAGACGATTATCAAAACCATTTGGTGTGTTTTTTCCCCCCTCTTCTCTCTGTTCTGGCGCCTCGGACGGGGAACTATCTCTCGAACCAATGGGCGTGAAAGTTTCTTGTTAGGACATGTCAGAGTTACGTAAATCACAGTCTGAGATCTGTCTGTGCCAGGAGAGATGATATTATGGCGCATGGTGATGATGCTGTTGATCACAGTTCAACGTAGGGCTCTACCGTATCCCCAGGTCTTGTGTGAGCTTCCAGCTGGCACCCTATTCCCTATTTAGTATACTGTGTTTTTATAAAATAGGGTGTAAAAAATGCAGACTCCATCACAGGCCATGCATTTCCTCTGTCACATTTCACCATACGGCACTGTCTCAATATATATTTCCCAAAAACGTTAAAGTATTTGTCTACAGGTGCAGAGTCAGACATGTTGGTTCCAGGAACTAAGCCAGTAACTCCTCAGCCATGAACTCAGCCAGGAACTCCTCAGCCAGGAACTCCTCAGCCGGTAACCTAGCCAGGAACTCCTCAGCCAGGAACTCCTCAGCCAAGACCTCCTCAGCCAGGAACTCCTCAGCCGGTAACCTAGCCAGGAACTCCTCAGCCAGGAACTCCTCAGCCAAGACCTCCTCAGCCAGGAACTTCTCAGCCAGGAACTCCTCAGCCAGGAACTCCTCTGCCAGAAACTCCTCAGCCAGGAACTCCTCAGCCAATAACTCCTCAGCCAGGAACTCCTCAGCCAGGAACTCCTCAGCCAGAAATTCCTCAGCCAGGAACTCCTCAGCCAGAAATTCCTCAGCCAGGAACTCCTCAGCCAGGAACTCCTCAGCCAGGAACTCCTCAGCCAGAAATTCCTCAGCCAGGAACTCCTCAGCCAGGAACTCCTCAGCCAGAAATTCCTCAGCCAGGAACTCCTCAGCCAGAAATTCCTCAGCCAGGAATTCTGCAGCCAAGAACTCCTCAGTCAGAAACTCAGCCAGGAACTCTTCAGCCAGGAACTCCTCAGCCAGGAACTCCTCAGCCAGGAACTCCTCAGCCAGGAACTCCTCAGCCAGAAATTCCTCAGCCAGAAATTCCTCAGCCAGGAACTCCTCAGCCAGAAATTCCTCAGCCAGGAACTCCTCAGCCAGGAACTCCTCGGCCAGTAACTCAGCCAGGAACTCCTCAGCCAGGAACTCCTCAGCCAGGAACTCCTCAGCCAGGAACACCTCAGCCAGGAAAGTGGTGTTTGTTTATTGTGTAACAGATCCAGTAGGTGTTATCTTAGCATGTGAAATGTCCTCACATTTTATTATTTACAATACAATCACAAGATGGCAAATCAAAATGTAATGACAGAAAAATACCTGTTTGACACATTATGTCTCCTTTAACACAATGTCTTGGATTCAACTTCATTTAAAGAAATGTAATGAATCATTATCTGTTTACTACTTGTCATAAATGTATATCATTAAAACATATAATAGTATAGTGATAAGAGAGGTAAATCATAGACACCCAAGGGTTGGAGAGGAGTGGGGGAACGCACACACACACATACACCACACCAAACACACACACACACACACACACACACACACACAGTGGAGTGGAATGGAGGGGGAAGTGTGTTTACTCTAGCATCCTATAATGAGAATAATTATACCACACCTGTCTCCCAGCGGCTCCCACTATGGAGCGAGACTGTTTGTGTGTGTGAGAGAGAGAGAGAGAGAGAGAGAAGGAGAGAGAGAGAGACAGAGAGAGAGAAAGAGAGAGAGAGAGAGAGAGAGGGATAGAGAGAGAGAGAGAGAGAGAGAGAGAGAGAGAGAGAGAGAGAGAGAGAGAGAGAGAGAGAGAGAGAGAGAGAGGGAGAGAGAGAGAGAGAGAGAGACAGAGAGACAGAGAGAGAGAGGGTGGAGGGTGGAGGGTGGAGGGAGAGAGAGAGAAAGAGAGAGACAGAGAGAGAGAGAGAGCGACAGAGAGAGAGGATGGAGGGAGAAAGAGAGACCGAGAGAGAAAAAGAGAGAAAAAGAGAGAAGAGAGAGCAGAGAGAGAGAGAGAGCGAGGAGGAACCAGGACACAGTGTTCTCTGGGGAGTTTACAGCCTTCCTGTGGTTTCCCGGGTTGTGAACTTCAAAGGGCTGAGTTTAGAAGTGCCAGGCTGAACCCACGTATTGGATAATGGACACTAGTAGACGACTACATGCAGCTAGCTATGCTACATAACATTTAGACATGCCAGGGTAAGGCTTAGACAACGCAGAGTAGATGACTACATGTAGCTAGCTACGCTACATACATTTAGACGTGCCAGGGTGAGGCTTAGATAACGCAGAGTAGACGACTACATGCAGCTAGCTACACTACATACATTTAGACGTGCCAGGGTAAGGCTTAGATAACGCAGAGTAGATGACTACATGTAGCTAGCTACGCTACATACATTTAGACGTGCCAGGGTGAGGCTTAGATAATGAAGAGTAACGACTACATGCAGCTAGCTACACTACATACATTTAGACGTGCCAGGGTAAGGCTTAGATAATGCAGAGTAGACGACCATATGTAGCTAGCTACACTACATACATTTAGACGTGCCAGGGTGAGGCTTAGATAACGCAGAGTAGACGACTACATGCAGCTAGCTACACTACATACATTTAGACGTGCCAGGGTAAGGTTTAGATAACGCAGAGTAGACGACCATATGTAGCTAGCTACGCTACATACATTTAGACGTGCCAGGGTAAGGCTTAGATAACGCAGAGTAGACGACCATATGTAGCTAGCTACGCTACATACATTTAGACGTGCCAGGGTAAGGCTTAGATAACGCAGAGTAGACGACTACATGTAAATAGCTTCATCAGAGATGTTTAAAAATAACATAGAGCTACACTATAGACATTTAGACGTGCCAGGCTGAGCCTGCCTAAGCTATGTTAGATAACTCAAACAGACGACTCCACGCGGCTAGCTAGGCTAAAGATGTTTAACATACCAGGGTAAGGCTTAGAAAACACAGAGTACACTACACCTTGCAGCTAACTACAGTCATGTATAAACCCATAGCTATGTGCATTAGATAACACAACAGAGTAGGCCTAGACGACTCCATGTTGCTAGCTAGGCCTAGGTCGAAGGATTATTACCATGGAAATGACATGCCACCCCTGTTTGTTTACCTGACTTTATGTACGTATTGGCTTCAGATGGCAGAGAAGTCTTACCTACGTACCACGGCCACACACACACACCTTTTCTTAGAAACACTTGTACATATGTAGGATCTTCATTTGAACACTCTTTTGTTGCTGAGAATTTTCCTGTACAGGAGGAAACTTGTAGTGTATGTAAGGTTAAAAAAGGGTTCTAAAGTTTGTAATTTCCACTTTAAAATGTCATTGATTTGCCCTAAAGAAAAATGTATCAACCCCTACAAAAAAACGGCTCAGATTTTGATAATACATCTGTATTACTACATAGCCTATTCATGATTTCCTCTTCAAGTTTCTATGAAATAAGAGACTTGAAGAGTAAGAGCAAACCTTTCGTCTGCGGTCTTGAATATTATTCTTGAACGTACTTTATGTAAGTAGGTCCTATGATATTTTGGAAATTCTATAAACCAAACTTAAATACGAAACAGCTTTAGCATTTTAATACATACTGGAGAAGAGTTTACATATCCTTTTGGTTTAGGGTCTCACTCTCACAATGCTAAACACATGTTATGAAATGCTGCTATGGAACAAAATGTATTTAGAGGGGAAGCAGGCTGTGCATGAAAAGTTGCTTTAATAATTCCATATTTAATTATAATTGTTTGATTGGATTTATTCTGCCATATTTCAGTATAGAAGTGATGTACAATAAATCCTTGTATAAAATGTGATGCATGCCAATGATAAGTTATATAATTTGCAATAATATGTAGCAGGATGTTATTGCAACTTTAATACAACTTTATTTGATTCATTAAGATAAATTGAATCACATGTACAAAGTGAGGGAAAAAAGTATTTGATCCCCTGCTGATTTTGTACGTTTGCCCACTGACAAAGAAATGATCAGTCAATAATTTTAATGGTAGGTTTATTTGAAAAGTGAGAGACAGAATAACAACAAAGAAATCCAGAAAAACGCATGTCAAAAATGTTGCAGCTTGGTGAGAAGGTGACAACAGTTGGTGCGATTATTCGCAAATGGAAGAAACACAAAAGAACTGTCAATCTCCCTCGGCCTGGGGCTCCATGCAAGATCTCACCTCGTGGAGTTGCAATGATCATGAGAACGGTGAGGAATCAGCCCAGAACTACACGGGAGGATCTTGTCAATGATCTCAAGGCAGCTGGGACCATAGTCACCAAGAAAACAATTGGTAACACACTACGCCGTGAAGGACTGAAATCCTGCAGCGCCTGCAAGGTCCCCCTGCTCAAGAAAGCACATATACATGCCCGTCTGAAGTTTGCCAATGAACATCTGAATGATTCAGAGGAGAACTGGGTGAAAGTGTTGTGGTCTGACGTAAATGCGGTCAGATGAGACCAAAATGGAGCTCTTTGGCCATGGAGGTGGAAGCATTATGCTTTGGGGGTGTTTTTCTGCTAAGGGGACAGGACAACTTCACCGCATCAAAGGGATGATGGACGGGGCCATGTACCGTCAAATCTTGGGTGAGAACCTCCTTCCCTCAGCCAGGGCATTGAAAATGGGTCGTGGATGGGTATTCTAGCATGACAATGACCCAAAACACACGGCCAAGGCAACAAAGGAGTGGCTCAAGAAGAGGCACATTGAGGTCCTGGAGTGGCCTAGCCAGTCTCCAGACCTTCCAGACCTTAATCCCATAGAAAACCTGTGGAGGGAGCTGAAGGTTCGAGTTGCCAAACGTCAGCCTCGAAAACCTTAATGACTTGGAGAAGATCTGCAAAGAGGAGTGGAACAAAATCCCTCCTGAGATGTGTGCAAACCTGGTGGCCAACTACAAGAAACGTCTGACCTCTGTGATTGCCAACAAGGGTTTTGCCACCAAGTACTAAGTCTTGTTTTGCAGAGGGGTCAAATACTTATTTCCCTCATTAAAATGCAAATCAATTTATAACATTTTTGACATGCGTTTTTCTGTTTTTTTGTTGTTGTTATTCTGTCTCTCACTGTTCAAATTAACCTACCATTAAAATTATAGACTGATCATGTCTTTGTCAGTGGGCAAACGTACAAAATCAGCAGGGGATCAAATACTTTTTTCCCCTCACTGTATCTTACTGAATAAATGCTTCTTTCTAACTAGCATCATAAGCTTTTCAATCTCTCATTTATGCAACATGTAGGATCTGAACGTCAACCAGTCACAGCCCTGAAGGCTGCTATATAATCTGAACAGATTCATTGTTTTGATGCATTGCTTAGAATAGCCAAACAACCTCAAAGACACAAACAAGCATTACAGTTAAGTAACCTAATGACTGACCCCAAAGCTGTTCTGGGGTGGCAGGTAGCTTAGTGGTGAAGTGCATTGGGCCAGTAACTGAAAAGTATTTGGTTCGAATCCCTGAGCCACCAAGGTGGATAAATCTGCCGTTCTGCCCTTGAGCAAGGCAGTTAACCCCCAATAACTGCTCCCGGGTGATGATGATGTCCTGCACCTCTCTGATTCAGAGGTGTTGGGTTAAAAGACACATTTCGGTTGAATGCATTCAGTTGTGCAACTGACTTTCACAAAAACAGAAAAAAACTACAGAAATAATAAAAAGCAAATGATTGCATTCACATTCTCATTCAAACCCCTGAGGTGTGATTTGAAATGTTTTCCGTGGAAGTCTTTCACAGGCGTTTTATTGCATAACAGCTGTTTAATGCCAGTTGTGACACATTAACACTTTGTGGTTAACTCTCACACATTGGCCTGTTTGTCGCCGCAGGTCTCAGATCCGTATACTGGAATTAGTACACAGAAATGTCTGATGTGTGGAGACTACAGCAGACAGGATCACATGAATTTGCATATTGGAATACATCTAAATGACGATGTCATCGTTCCACAATATATTTCTGTTTCTGTTGATAATATATTTCTGTTTCTGTTGATAATATATTTCTGTTTCTGTGCACAATATATTTCTGTTTCTGTGCACAATATATTTGTGTTTCTGTGCACAATATATTTGTGTTTCTGTGCACAATACATTTATGTTTCTGTGCACAATATATTTCTGTTTCTGTGCACAATATAATTATGTTTCTGTGCACAGTATATTTCCGTGCAGAGTTTATAGAAAAGTTGAATTATACTAAAATAAATTACATCGTATTGATATTTTCTCTTGGAAGAATCCTGCCACATGTTCACAACAAAAATAACATACACTGAGTGTACAAAACATTAGGAACCCCTTCCTAGTATTGAGTTGCACCCCCTTTTGCCCTCAGAACAGCCTCCATTTGTCGGGGCATGGACTCTACAAGGTGTCGAAAGCGTTCCACAGGGATGCTGGCCCATGTTGACTCCAACGCTTCCCACAGTTCTGTCAAGTTGGCTGGATGTCCTTTGTGTGGTGGATTATTCTTGAAACACACAGACACAACTGTTGAGTGTGAAAACCTCAGCAGCGTTGCAGTTCTTCACACACTCAAACCGGTGTACCTGGCACCTACTACCATACCCTGTTCCAAGGCACTTAAATCGTTTGTCTTGCCCATTCACCCTCTGAATGGCACACACACACACAACCCATGTCTCAATTGTCTCCTTCTTTAACCTGTCTCCTCCCCCTTCATCTACACTGATTGAATTGGATTTAACAAGTGACATCAATAAGGGATCATAGCTTTCACCTGGTCAGTCTGTGGAATGGAAAGAGAAGGTGTTCCTAATGTGTTGTACACTCAGTGTATATTTGCCATATCATGTCAGTTTTTTTCATCAGCCATCAGCCATCAGCCATCAGCCATATATAAAAGAGTATCTCAGTCTTATTCCCCATGAAATAATAATAATAATAATTTACTTCTCTTTCTGACTTTGCTGATAACTTTGCTGATAACTTTGCTTACTATGACTGTGATATGTGGTTGTCTCACCTATCTATCTTAAGATAAATGTACTGTAAGTCGCTCTGGATAAGAACATCTGCTAAATTACTAAAATATAAAATGTAAAAATGTATGCCATCGACTCTTCAGAAAGCCAACAGGTCCTCAACTTAAGTGGGCGTCAGGGCCTGCTTTGAGGAGTACGGAGCAGCAGGGCCTGCTTTGAGGAGTACGGAGCAGCAGATAGACTAGCAGTACTGAGCAGCAGATAGACTAGCAGTACTGAGCAGCAGATAGACTAGCAGTACTGAGCAGCAGATAGACTAGCAGTACTGAGCAGCAGATAGACTAGCAGTACTGAGCAGCAGATAGACTAGCAGTACTGAGCAGCAGATAGACTAGCAGTACTGAGCAGCAGATAGACTAGCAGTACTAAGCAGCAGAAGCAGCAGATAGACTAGCAGTACTGAGCAGCAGATAGACTAGCAGTACTGAGCAGCAGATAGACTAGCAGTACTGAGCAGCAGATAGACTAGCAGTACTGAGCAGCAGATAGACTAGCAGTACTGAGCAGCAGATAGACTAGCAGTACTGAGCAGCAGATAGACTAGCAGTACTGAACAGCAGATAGACTAGCAGTACTGAGCAGCAGATAGACTAGCAGTACTGAGCAGCAGATAGACTAGCAGTACTGAACAGCAGATAGACTAGCAGTACTGAACAGCAGATAGACTAGCAGTACTGAGCAGCAGATAGACTAGCAGTACTGAGCAGCAGATAGACAGGCAGTACTGAGCAGCAGAGATACAAGCAGTACTGAGCAGCAGAAGCAGCAGATAGACTAACAGTACTGAGCAGCAGATATACTAGCAGTACTGAACAGCAGATAGACTAGCAGTACTGAACAGCAGATAGACTAGCAGTACTGAACAGCAGATATACTAGCAGTACTGAACAGCAGATAGACTAGCAGTACTGAACAGCAGATAGACTAGCAGTACTGAGCAGCAGATAGACTAGCAGTACTGAGCAGCAGATAGACTAGCAGTACGGAGCAGCAGATAGACTAGCAGTACTAAGCAGCAGATAGACTAGCAGTACTGAACAGCAGATAGACTAGCAGTACTGAGCAGCAGATAGACTAGCAGTACTGAACAGCAGATAGACTAGCAGTACTGAGCAGCAGATAGACTAGCAGTACTGAGCAGCAGATAGACTAGCAGTACGGAGCAGCAGATAGACTAGCAGTACTGAGCAGCAGATAGACTAGCAGTACTGAACAGCAGATAGACTAGCAGTACTGAGCAGCAGATAGACTAGCAGTACTGAGCAGCAGATAGACTAGCAGTACGGAGCAGCAGATAGACTAGCAGTACTAAGCAGCAGATAGACTAGCAGTACTGAGCAGCAGATAGACTAGCAGTACTGAGCAGCAGATAGACTAGCAGTACTGAGCAGCAGATAGACTAGCAGTACTGAGCAGCAGATAGACTAGCAGTACGGAGCAGCAGATAGACTAGCAGTACTGAGCAGCAGATAGACTAGCAGTACTGAGCAGCAGAAGCAGCAGATAGACTAGCAGTACTAAGCAGCAGATAGACTAGCAGTACTGAGCAGCAGATAGACTAGCAGTACTGAGCAGCAGAAGCAGCAGATAGACTAGCAGTACTAAGCAGCAGATAGACTAGCAGTACTGAGCAGCAGAAGCAGCAGATAGACTAGCAGTACTAAGCAGCAGATAGACTAGCAGTACTGAGCAGCAGATAGACTAGCATTACTGAGCAGCAGATAGACTAGCAGTACTGAGCAGCAGATAGACTAGCAGTACGGAGCAGCAGATAGACTAGCAGTACTGAGCAGCAGATAGACTAGCAGTACTAAGCAGCAGATAGACTAGCAGTACTGAGCAGCAGATAGACTAGCAGTACTGAGCAGCAGAAGCAGCAGATAGACTAGCAGTACTAAGCAGCAGATAGACTAGCAGTACTGAGCAGCAGAAGCAGCAGATATACTAGCAGTACTAAGCAGCAGATAGACTAGCAGTACTGAGCAGCAGATAGACTAGCAGTACTGAGCAGGAGATAGACTAGCAGTACTGAGCAGCAGATAGACTAGCAGTACTGAGCAGCAGATAGACTAGCAGTACTGAGCAGCAGATAGACTAGCAGTACTGAGCAGCCGATAGACTAGCAGTACTGAGCAGCAGATAGACTAGCAGTACTACAGAGAGATCAACAAACATTCCCAGCTGTTCCAGAGAGAGAGAGAGAGTGCTTCACACACACTCACACACACTCACACACACACACACGCACGCACACACTCACACACACACACTCACACACACACTCACACACCCACACTCACACTCACACACACGCACGCTCACACTCACACACACACACACACTCACACACACACACTCACACACACGCACGCACACACTCACACACACACACTCACACACACACACACGCACGCACACACGCACGCACACACTCACACACACACACTCACACTCACACACACGCACGCACACACTCACACACCCACACTCACACTCACACGCACGCACACACTCACACACACACACACACACTCACACGCACACACTCACACACACACACACACACTCACACACACACACTCACACACACGCACGCACACACTCACACACCCACACGCACACACACACACGCACGCACACACTCACACACGCACACGCACTCACACACACACGCACACACGCACTCTCAAAAAGAGAAGGACATATGGACGGAAGGGTATGACAGGAAGCAAGCACTAGTGATTTTAAAAGCACACGCTGTCCATACATATGTAGACGTTGATATGTTAAAGCCATCATTCCGGAATCAGGTGGTTCCTTCATACTGTAGCCGTATAATAATGGTGCGACAAAAAGATTTCTAGGTCTTTAAAGGGTCCACTGTTTCGGTAAAAAACGGAGGAACGTGGCTGGAGAAATGCAACCACTCTCAAATAAATAGACAGAGCTATGGATGCAGGGACCTGTCCAGCCATGATTTAACACTAATAGTTTGGACCATGTTTTGAGGCTATACGGTGTTTGTGTACATATCATTAGTTTACAAACACTGTAGTAAAACAAGCTTATATTTCGTTTTCTGATGGGGTACGACAGTTGAACTAAGGTATTCATGAGTTATATACTATACAAGAATCAATCGGTATAAATCCTTAATTTAAAAATCTAAAAATGGATGTACCTTACCGCAGATTGCCCCTTTACGTGGATTATCAAATTACAGATCTGATCCCAGACCTTTTATTAGGCCCATATCTGGAGGAATGTACAGACTGAGTCAGAGACACAGTAAAAAAATGCTTTAACACTGACTGGGTGTCTATTTCTGCATTGGTGCTGCGTTGTTGCAGTTATCTCTTGGGCTAGTTCCAGTCTGAGACTCCTATATGGCTGCAATGGATGACACATTAAACGGCACGTTGGAGCCTCTGAACATTTAGTCCTAATTCTGTTGAGGCCAGACCTGGGATCAAAAAATATTTAAAATATTTCCGAAACTTTACTCGTGTTTGATTGAGCTTGCGTGGCACAATGGAACCAATGGAATAACACCAAAAGTGCAAAACCCTACATATATGGCACCCCAAGGAAGGCTAAAGCTAAACAATCAAAGTATTTGAAAGATTTCAAATGTTATTTGAACCCAGGTGTTGTTGAGGCGTCTAGGCAGCCGCTGTGCCGCAGCACCAACTGATAAGATTAGCATATAAACACACCCTGGCTGTGTCCCAGATGGCACCCCTATTCCATATGTAGTGCACTACTTTTGACCAGGGCCCATAGGGGAGAAAATGGCTACACAGTGGTGCTTGTATAGGAAACCTTATAACTGTGCGTAATGCATGTGGAGAGGCTGGATCTGTGTGTGTGTGTGTGACAGATCTATAGTGACAGGCGGGTTAAAGGGACGGACAGATCTATAGTGACAGGCGGGTAAAGGGACGGACAGATCTATAGTGACAGGCGGGTAAAGGGACAGACAGATCTATAGTGACAGGCGGGTAAAGGGACGGACAGATCTATAGTGACAGGCGGGTTAAAGGGACGGACAGATCTATAGTGACAGGCGGGTAAAGGGACAGACAGATCTATAGTGACAGGCGGGTAAAGGGACAGACAGATCTATAGTGACAGGCGGGTAAAGGGACAGATCTATAGTGACAGGCGGGACGGACAGATTTATAGTGACAGGCGGGTAAAGGGACAGACAGATCTATAGTGACAGGCGGGTAAAGGGACGGACAGATCTATAGTGACAGGCGGGACAGACAGATCTATAGTGACAGGCGGGTAAAGGGACAGACAGATCTATAGTGACAGGCGGGTAAAGAGACGGACAGATCTATAGTGACAGGCGGATAAAGGGACAGACAGATCTATAGTGACAGGCGGGTAAAGGGACAGACAGATCTATAGTGACAGGCGGGTAAAGGGACGGACAGATCTATAGTGACAGGCGGGTAAAGGGACGGACAAATCTATAGTGACAGGCGGGACAGGCAGATCTATAGTGACAGGCGGGTAAAGGGACAGGCAGATCTATAGTGACAGGCGGGTAAAGGGACAGACAGATCTATAGTGACAGGCGGGTAAAGGGACAGGCAGATCTATAGTGACAGGTGGGTAAAGGGACAGACAGATCTATAGTGACAGGCGGGACGGACAGATCTATAGTGACAGGCGGGTAAAGGGACAGACAGATCTATAGTGACAGGCGGGTAAAGGGACGGACAGATCTATAGTGACAGGCGGGTAAAGGGACGGACATATCTATAGTGACAGGCGGGACAGGCAGATCTATAGTGACATGCGGGTAAAGGGACAGGCAGATCTATAGTGACAGGCGGGTAAAGGGACAGACAGATCTATAGTGACAGGCGGGTAAAGGGACAGGCAGATCTATAGTGACAGGCGGGTAAAGGGACAGGCAGATCTATAGTGACAGGCGGGTAAAGGGACAGACAGATCTGTAGTGACAGGCGGGTAAAGGGACGGACAGATCTATAGTGACAGGCGGGACGGACAGATCTATAGTGACAGGCGGGTAAAGGGACAGACAGATCTGTAGTGACAGGCGGGTAAAGGGACGGACAGATCTATAGTGACAGGCGGGACGGACAGATCTATAGTGACAGGCGGGTAAAGGGACAGGCAGATCTATAGTGACAGGCGGGTAAAGGGACGGACAGATCTATAGTGACAGGCGGGTAAAGGGACAGACAGATCTATAGTGACAGGCGGGACGGACAGATCTATAGTGACAGGCGGGTAAAGGGACAGACAGATCTATAGTGACAGGCGGGTAAAGGGACAGACAGATCTATAGTGACAGGCGGGTAAAAGGACAGACAGATCTATAGTGACAGGCGGGACAGACAGATCTATAGTGACAGGCGGATAAAGGGACAGACAGATCTATAGTGACAGGCGGGTAAAGGGACAGGCAGATCTATAGTGACAGGCGGGTAAAGGGACAGGCAGATCTATAGTGACAGGTGGGTAAAGGGACAGACAGATCTATAGTGACAGGTGGGTAAAGGGACGGACAGATCTATAGTGACAGGCGGGTAAAGGGACAGACAGATCTATAGTGACAGGCGGGTAAAGGGACAGGCAGATCTATAGTGACAGGCGGGTAAAGGGACAGACAGATCTATAGTGACAGGCGGGTAAAGGGACAGGCAGATCTATAGTGACAGGCGGGTAAAGGGACAGGCAGATCTATAGTGACAGGCGGGTAAAGGGACAGACAGATCTATAGTGACAGGTGGGTAAAGGGACAGACAGATCTATAGTGACAGGCGGGTAAAGGGACAGACAGATCTATAGTGACAGGCGGGTAAAGGGACAGACAGATCTATAGTGACAGGCGGGACGGACAGATCTATAGTGACAGGCGGGTAAAGGGACAGACAGATCTATAGTGACAGGCGGGTAAAGGGACAGGCAGATCTATAGTGACAGGCGGGTAAAGGGACAGACAGATCTATAGTGACAGGCGGGTAAAGGGACAGGCAGATCTATAGTGACAGGCGGGTAAAGGGACAGGCAGATCTATAGTGACAGGCGGGTAAAGGGACAGACAGATCTATAGTGACAGGCGGGTAAAGGGACAGACAGATCTATAGTGACAGGCGGGACGGACAGATCTATAGTGACAGGCGGGTAAAGGGACAGACAGATCTATAGTGACAGGCGGGTAAAGGGACAGACAGATCTATAGTGACAGGCGGGTAAAGGGACAGACAGATCTATAGTGACAGGCGGGTAAAGGGACAGGCAGATCTATAGTGACAGGTGGGTAAAGGGACAGGCAGATCTATAGTGAGAGGCGGGTAAAGGGACAGACAGATCTATAGTGACAGGTGGGTAAAGGGACAGGCAGATCTATAGTGACAGGCGGGTAAAGGGACAGACAGATCTATAGTGACAGGTGGGTAAAGGGACAGACAGATCTATAGTGACAGGCGGGTAAAGGGACAGACAGATCTATAGTGACAGGTGGGTAAAGGGACAGGCAGATCTATAGTGACAGGCGGGTAAAGGGACAGACAGATCTATAGTGACAGGTGGGTAAAGGGACAGACAGATCTATAGTGACAGGCGGGTAAAGGGACAGACAGATCTATAGTGACAGGCGGGTAAAGGGACAGACAGATCTATAGTGACAGGTGGGTAAAGGGACAGACAGATCTATAGTGATAGGCGGGTAAAGGGACAGACAGATCTATAGTGACAGGCGGATAAAGGGACAGGCAGATCTATAGTGACAGGCGGGTAAAGCGGACAGGCAGATCTATAGTGACAGGCGGGTAAAGGGACAGACAGATCTATAGTGACAGGCGGGTAAAGGGACAGACAGATCTATAGTGACAGGCGGGACAGACAGATCTATAGTGACAGGCGGATAAAGGGACAGACAGATCTATAGTTACAGGCGGGTAAAGGGACAGGCAGATCTATAGTGACAGGCGGGTAAAGGGACAGACAGATCTATAGTGACAGGCGGGTAAAGGGACAGACAGATCTATAGTTACAGGTGGGTAAAGGGACAGACAGATCTATAGTGATAGGCGGGTAAAGGGACAGACAGATCTATAGTGACAGGCGGATAAAGGGACAGGCAGATCTATAGTGACAGGCGCACAGAGAGAAAGTCTTAGCTTTTTTAAATTGATGCAGCCTTTCCAACATAGACAAGCGCACACGTACACAACGCACCACAGAAATATGACTTAGAGCTGAAGTTACGGATTCAGCACAGTCCTGACACAATACCTCCCAATGGTACCAGTACCTAATGTCCATATTATTCCTAACGCGTGAAAAGGATGGCTACCGCACATAAATAAAATTTTGTTTTTCATGCATGTTGTCTTTCCAACATAGACAAACCGCACACATGCGAAAATATGGCTCCAGATCTCAAGTTATGAATTGAGCTCATGCCACCGGCCACTAATAAGTGACAGCTGAGAGCGTGTCCAGCAGAATGTATTCTCAGCTCAGCCTCATACGGTTTCATCCTCAGCTATGGCACATACTGTCCGAGCCTTTTTTTTGTGCACCTAAAAGTAAATCCGTGCAAGTCTTACGGTTCACTTTGCCTGTATCCATGAAACTCTCTATGGTACTGTTAATAACCTGATAAATATCGGCAGATAGACTATAATGAAATGGTGGTATTGCTAGGAAATACCATGTGATGGCCTCACTGTGTTGGCTATGCTTTCCAGGAAATTCTGGAGCTGCTCATAACCAGAGTAATGCGGTAATACAGCTAAATATACCATAATAACCTGAGTAATACAGATAGATAGACCATAATAACCTGAGTAATACAGATAGATAGACCATAATAACCTGAGTAATACAGATAGCTAGACCATAATAACCTGAGTAATACAGATAGATAGACCATAATAACCTGAGTAATACAGATAGATAGACCATAATAACCTGAGTAATACAGATAGATAGACCATAATAACCTGAGTAATACAGATAGATAGACCATAATAACCTGAGTAATACAGATAGATAGACCATAATAACCTGAGTAATACAGATAGATAGACCATAATAACATGAGTAATACAGATAGATAGACCATAATAACCTGAGTAATACAGATAGATAGATCATAATAACCTGAGTAATACAGATAGATAGATCATAATAACATGAGTAACACAGTAATACAGATAGCTAGACCATAATAACCTGAGTAATACAGATAGCTAGACCATAATAACCTGAGTAATACAGATAGATAGACCATAATAACCTGAGTAATACAGTAATACAGATAGATATACCATAATAACCTGAGTAATGCAGATAGATAGGCCATAATAACCTGAGTAATACAGATAGATAGATCATAATAACCAGAGTAATACAGATATATAGACCATAATAACCTGAGTAATACAGATAGATAGACCATAATAACCTGAGTAATACAGATAGATAGATCATAATAACCTGAGTAATACAGATAGATAGACCATAATAACCTGAGTAATACAGATAGATAGATCATAATAACCTGAGTAATACAGATAGATAGACCATAATAACCTGAGTAATACAGATAGATAGACCATAATAACCTGAGTAATACAGATAGATAGACCATAATAACCTGAGTAATACAGATAGATAGATCATAATAACCTGAGTAATACAGATATATAGACCATAATAACCTGAGTAATACAGATAGATAGACCATAATAACCTGAGTAATACAGATAGATAGACCATAATAACCTGAGTAATACAGATAGATAGATCATAATAACCTGAGTAATACAGATAGATAGACCATAATAACATGAGTAACACAGTAATACAGATAGATAGACCACAACGGTTTGTTTGTTGTTTTAGAGGCACAGTGTTTTTTTAGGTAGGCACATGTATTCTTGGACGAGAGAGCAGGACAGAGAAAGAGAGGGAGAGACAGAAGCATGCATTGGCATGTTCAGCTAACCATTCTCCTTTAGTTTCTCTGGGCATGGATGGTTCATATGGTGAGAGAGAGAGAGAGAGAGAGAGAGAGAGAGAGAGAGAGAGAGAGAGAGAGAGAGAGAGAGAGAGAGAGAGAGAGAGAGAGAGAGAGAGAGAGAGAGAGAGAGAGAGAGAGAGAGAGAGAGAGAGAGAGAGAGAGAGACAGACAGAGAGAGAGACAGAGAGAGAGAGAGAGAGAGAGAGAGAGAGAGAGAGAGAGAGAGAGAGCAGAGAGAGAGAGAGAGAGAGAGAGAGAGAGAGAGAGAGAGAGAGAGAGAGAGAGAGAGAGAGAGAGAGAGAGAGAGAGAGAGAGAGAGAGAGAGAGAGAGAGAGCAGAGAGAGAGAGAGAGAGAGAGAGAGAGAGAGAGAGAGAGAGAGAGAGAGAGAGAGAGAGAGAGAGAGAGAGAGAGAGAGAGAGAGAGAGAGAGAGAGAGAGAGAGAGAGAGAGAGACAGACAGACAGAGAGAGAGAGAGAGAGACAGAGAGAGAGAGAGAGAGAGAGAGAGAGAGAGAGAGAGAGAGAGAGAGAGAGAGAGAGAGAGAGGAGAGAGAGAGAGAGAGAGAGAGAGAGAGAGAGAGAGAGAGAGAGAGAGACAGAGAGAGAGAGAGAGAGAGACAGAGAGAGAGAGAGAGAGAGAGAGAGAGAGAGAGAGAGAGCGAGAGAGAGAGAGAGAGAGAGAGAGAGAGAGAGAGAGAGAGAGAGAGACAGAGAGAGAGAGAGAGAGAGAGAGAGAGAGAGAGAGAGAGAGAGAGAGAGAGAGAGAGAGAGAGAGAGAGAGAGAGAGAGAGAGAGACAGAGAGAGAGAGAGAGAGAGAGAGAGAGAGAGAGAGAGAGAGAGACGAGAGAGAGAGAGAGAGAGAGAGAGAGAGAGAGAGAGAGACAGAGAGAGAGAGAGACAGAGAGAGAGAGAGAGAGAGAGAGAGAGAGAGAGAGAGAGAGAGAGAGAGAGAGCGAGAGAGAGAGAGAGAGAGAGCGTCCCAAATGGTACCACATTCCCTATATAGTGTAATACTTTTGAACAGGGCTCTGGTCAAGGATCTAGTCAAAAGTAGTGGACTATACAGGGAATGAGATTGCCATTTGGGAAGCAGACAGAGTTTTTCTATAGTAGCTTTAGCATGGGAGAATCTTCCAAACAGAGTAATGACTTGATGTCAAAGAGAGCGAAAGGCTGATTCTAGGACAAAGCTCAAACAGCGTATGTGATGTTTTGGTCTGGGTAATGTGGCAGGAAGAAAGAGCAAGGCTGAAGAAAGGGAAAGCGCCGCAGGGGAAACAACGTGCCCACAAAGACATAGCAAAACGGCCTGCAGTAAACCAGTGACCTGAACGTGTCTGGGAGGACGGAAACACACAGTGATCCTACTACGAGAAACACCAGCAATGTCCAGTATTACTGTAACAGGCTAACCTTTATCCAGGGAGATACGGAGGTGATATGTATTTGTATTTATTTGTATTTATTAAGGATCACCATTAGCTGCTGCCAAGCCAGCAGTTACTCTTCCTGGGGTCCAACCAAGATTAAGGCAAATAGATAAAAAAAAAAAAAAAAAAACAGTACATCATACAACACATTATTACACCACTACATATATACTATACAACACATTATTACACCACTACATATCTACAATACAACACATTATTACACCACTACTCTACCACTACATATATACAATACAACACATTATTACACCACTACTACACCACTACATATCTACTATACAACACATTATTACACCACTACATATCTACAATACAACACATTATTACACCACTACTACACCACTACATATCTACAATACAACACATTATTACACCACTACATATCTACAATACAACACATTATTACACCACTACATATCTACAATACAACACATTATTACACCACTACTCTACCACTACATATCTACAATACAACACATTATTACACCACTACATATCTACAATACAACACATTATTACACCACTACTCTACCACTACATATATACAATACAACACATTATTACACCACTACTACACCACTACATATCTACTATACAACACATTATTACACCACTACATATCTACAATACAACACATTATTACACCACTACTACACCACTACATATCTACAATACAACACATTATTACACCACTACATATCTACAATACAACACATTATTACACCACTACTCTACCACTACATATCTACAATACAACACATTATTACACCACTACATATCTACAATACAACACATTATTACACCACTACTCTACCACTACATATATACAATACAACACATTATTACACCACTACTACACCACTACATATCTACTATACAACACATTATTACACCACTACATATCTACAATACAACACATTATTACACCACTACTACACCACTACATATCTACAATACAACACATTATTACACCACTACATATCTACAATACAACACATTATTACACCACTACATATCTACAATACAACACATTATTACACCACTACATATCTACAATACAACACATTATTACACCACTACATATCTACTATACAACACATTATTACACCACTACATATCTACAATACAACACATTATTACACCACTACATATCTACAATACAACACATTATTACACCACTACATATCTACAATACAACATTTATAATACCACAATTCAACAACATTACAACATTACAATGTACGTGTGTGTAGAGTGCGTGTGTTAGCGTGTGTATTTGTCTCTTCACAGTCCCTGTTGTCCATAAGGTGTTGCTTTATCGGTTTTATTTAATCAGATTTTACTGCTTGCTTGACTAACTTGATGTGGAAGATAGTTCCATGAAGTCATGGCTCTATGTAGTAATGCACGTTTCACTGAGTCTGTTCTGGACTTGGGGACTCTGAAGAGACCCCTGGTGTGCTAGTTGCTTGAACAGAACATCTAGGTGTTTTCAACATGTCAATACCTCTCACAAAGACAAGTAGTGATGCTGTCAATCTCTCCTCTACTTTGAGCCAGGAGAGATTGGCATTCATGTCATTGGTGTTAGGTCTCTGTATACATTAAAGGGCCAGCCATACTGCTCTGTTCTGGACCAACTGTAATTTACCTATGTCTCTCTTTGTGGCGCTTGACCATATGACCGGGCAATAGTTCAGGTGCAATAAAACTAAGGCCTGTAGGACTTCTTTTGTTGATAGCTTTGTCAAGAAAGCAGAGCAGCACTTTATTACGGACATACCTCTCCCCATATTTAGCTACTGTTGCATTCATATTTTTTTGTTACCAATCACAGTTTACAGGCCAGGGTTTACACCCAGCAGTTTAGTCACCTCAACTTGCTAAATTTCCACATTATTCATTCAAGATTTAGTTGAGGTTTAGGGTTTAGTGAATGATTTGTTCCAAAGACACGTTTTTTGTTTTCGGAAATATTTAGGACTAGCTTTATTAGTAACTCTTGATCCACGGTACAGCGGAGATTTAAAGCGATAACACATACGTTTTATTTTCAATAATGTCAAAAGTAAATAATAATAATAAAATAATATAGTCACACTGATGTCTAACAAAACAGCTCCCACCATCTTCTTATTATCAATTTCCTTCAGCCAATCATCAGTCATTTGTGTAAGTGCCGTACATGTCGGTTTGAACCAGTAAAGGGTGGCTTTGCTATTCTTGGGTAGCGGATTGACAAACTTTCCTGTAGGCTTAGATTGAAAAGATGCCAAATAGGAGTAGCAATATAGTCTGCTGTCATCCTCAGTAATTTTTCCATCCAAATTGTCAGTCCCAGGTGGTTTGTCATTGTTGATAGACAACAACAACAAAAACATTTTGGTCAGTTACGCATGGATGTGTAGGTTCAGAGTTTGTTGTTGACATGTCATGCCTAGAATTGCTAATCTTGCCAATGAAAAAGTAATTAAAGTAGTTTAAGTAGTAAATCAGTGGGTGTTGTGATGAATGAGCCATCTGATTCAATGAACGACGGAGCTGAGTTTGCCTTTTTGCCCAAAATGTCATTTAAGGTGCTCCAAAGAATTTTACTATCATCCATTACAGTATATCATTTACAGTTGAAGTTGGAAGTTTACATACACTTACGTTGGAGTCATTAAAACTTGTTTTTCAATCACTCCACAAATTTCTTGTTAACAAACAGTTTTGGCAAGTCGGTTAGGACATCTACTTTGTGCATGACACAAGTAATTTTTCCAACAATTGTTTACAGACATATTATTTCACTTATAATTCACTGTATCACAATTCCAGTGGGTCAGAAGTTTACATACACTAAATTGACTGTGCCATTAAACAGCTTGGAAAATTCCAGAAAATGATGTCATGGCTTTAGAAGCTTCTGATAGGCTAACTGACATCATTTGAGTCAATTGGAGGTGTACCTGTGGATGTATTTCAAGGCCTACCTTCAAACTCAGTGACTCTTTGCTTGACATCATGGGAAAATCAAAAGAAATCAGCCAAGACCTCAGAAAAAAAATTGCAGACCTTCACAAGTCTGGTTCATCCTTGGGAGCAATTTCCAAATGCCTGAAGGTACCCCGTTCATCTGTACAAACAATAGTACGCAAGTATAAACAGCATGGGACCACCTAGCCGTCATACCGCTCAGGAAGGTGACGCGTTTTGTCTCCTAGAGATTAATGTACTTTGGTGTGAAAAGTGCAAATCAATCCCAGAACAACAGCAAAGGACCTTGTGAAGATGCTGGAGGAAACAGGTACAAAAGTATCTATATCCACAGTGAAACGAGTCCTATATCGACATAACCTGAAAGTCCGCTCAGCAAGGAAGAAGCCACTGCTCCAAAACTCTCTACTATTATTCAGACATTTCACATTCTTAAAATAAAGTGGTGATCCTAACTGACCTAAGACAGGGAATTTTTACTAGGATTAAATGTCAAGAATTGTGAAAAACTGAGTTTAAATGTATTTGGCTAAGGTGTATGTAAACTTCCGACTTCAATTGTATCTTTGTTTCATAGTCAAGTTTCTTCTTTTTGTTTAATTTAGTCACATGACTTCTCAATTAACATTACGTTTGCCAATCGGCTGTGTAGCCAGACTTATTTGACATATCCTTTTGCCTCGTCCCTCTCAAATATACACATTTTCAATTCCTCATCAATCCACAGGGATTTAGCAGTTTTTACTGTAATTTCCTTAATGGGTGCATGCTTATCAGTAACTGGAATAAGCAATTTCATGAATGCATCAAGTGCAGCATCTGGTTGCTCCTCATTACACACCACAGACCAGCAAATATTCTCTGTCCTGCATTGAGAACAGCAATACTTTGATTCTAAAGTGTAACTGTCCCAGAGAGTGAATGAACAAAATAGGAAGACATGACCCCAACCCACTAACGTATTTAAAGACAATAAGTTTAAGGTTTTCCTATTATCTCTAGAGGTACAATGGAGCAGAGTATTCTTCAGTCATGTTTGGAGAACCAGGCTATTGTTTAACAACACTCAATGTGGCCCACTCTAGATAACTGTGCCTTCTAGGACTAGCAGAATGTCCATTGCTGAGGGTTTGGTTTGGACGCTATTTATTTGGATATGGAGATGAGAAAATGTATTTCCCAAGATTCTTGCGGACATATCTGGAATTCAGATTCTTACAGTGGTCAGTGGTCCTCTGTAGCTCAGTTGGTAGAGCATGGTGCTTGCAACGCCAGGGTAGTGGGTTTGATTCCCTGAGACCACCCATATGTAACATGTATGTAAGCCAGATTGTAAGTCGCTTTGGATAAAAGCATCTGCTAAATGGCATACAGTATATATACACTACCGGTCAAATGTTTTAGAACACCTACTCATTCAAGGGTTTTTCTTTATTTTTACTATTTTCTACATTGTAGAATAATTAAAACAATGACATAACACATATGGAATCATGTAGTAACCAAAAAAATATAAAAAATATTTTATATATGAGATTCTTCAAAACTGCTCGCCCACACAAGTTTTCTGCCCGGTAAAATTGAAACCGGGACTCATCCAGCGTGCCAGTAGCGATCGAAGGTGAGCCTTTTCCCACTGTAGTCGGCTACGACGCCGAACTGCAGTCAGGTCAAGACCCTGGTGAGGACAACGAGCAGCCTTTTCACAAGGTGAGCCTTTTCCCACTGTAGTCGGCTACGACGCCGAACTGCAGTCAGGTCAAGACCCTGGTGAGGACAACGAGCAGCCTTTTCACAAGGTGAGCCTTTTCCCACTGTAGTCGGCTACGACGCCGAACTGCAGTCAGGTTTGTGCAGACATTCTTCGGTTTTGCAAACTCACAGTTTCATCAGCTTTCCGGATAGCTGGTCTCAGACAGTGAAGAAGCCGGATGTGGAGGTCCTGTGCTGGCGTGAATACACGTGGTGAATAGTTGTGAGGCTGGTTGGACGTACTGCCAAATTCTTTTAAAACGACATTGGATGCGGTTTATGGTAGAGAAAATAACATTCAATTCTCTGGTGGACATTCCTGCAGTCAGCATGCCAATAGCATGCTCCCTCAAAACTTGAAACATCTGTGGCATTGTAATGTGTGACAAAACTGCACATTTTAGAGTGGCCTTTTATTGTCCCCAGCACAAGGTGCATCTGTGTAATGATCATGCTGTTTAATCAGCTTCTTGATATGCCACAACTGTCAGGTAGATGGATTATCTTTGCAAACCAGAAATGCTCACTAACAGGGATGTAAACAAATTTGAGCACATCATTTTAGAGAAATATGCTTTTTGTGCGTATGGAACATTTCTGTAATATTTTATTTCAGCTCATGAAACATGGGACCAACACTCTACATGTTGCATTTACATTTATGTTCAATGCCTTTGGAAAGTATTCAAACCCCGGCCCTTTTTCCACATTTTGTTACGTTACAGCCTTATTCTAAAATTGATTAAATAATTTTTTCCCTCATTAATCTGCTCACAATACCCCATAATGACAAAGCGAAAACATAAAAAAAAAATTGGGGGCAAAAACAAACAAAAATAACAACTGAATTACCTTATTTACATAAGTATTCAGGCATTTTGCTATGACACTCAAATCAAATCAAATCAAATTGTATTTGTCACATACACGTGTTAGCAGATGTTATAGCGGGTGTAGCGAAATGCTTGTGCTTCTAGCTCCGACAGTGCAGTAATATCTAACAATTTCACAACATAAACCCAGTTCACACAAAAAAGTAAGGAATGGGATTTAAGAATATCTACATATACGGACAAGCAATGACAGAGCGGCATGGACTAAGATACAGTAGAATATTATAGAATAGAATGCAGTATATACATATGAGATGAGTAGTGCAAGATATGTAAACATTATTAAAGTGACTAGTGTTCCATTTCTTAAAGTGGCCAGTGATTTCAATAGGCAGCAGCAGCCTCTAATGTGCTAGTGATGGCTATTTAACAGTCTGATGGCCAGATAGAAGCTGTTTTTCATTCTCAGTCCCAGCTTTGATGCACCTGTACTGACCTCGCCTTCTGGATGATAACGGGGTGAACAGGCAGTGACTCGGGTGGTTGATGTCCTTGATGATCTTTTTGGCCTTCCTGTGACATCGGGTGCTGTATGTGTCTTGGAGGGCGGGTAGTTTGCCGTAGTTTGATAAATTCCACAAATTAACTTTTAAGAAGGCACACCTGTTATTTGAAATGCATTCCAGTTGACTACCTCATGACGCTTGTTGAGAGAATGCCAAGAGTGTGCAAAGCTGTCATCAAGGCAAAGGGTGGCTATTTGAAGAATCTCAAATATAAAATATATTTTGATTTGTTTAACACTTTTTTGGCTATTACATGATTCCATATGTGTTATTTCATAGTTTTGATGTCTTCACTATTATTTTACAATGTAGAAAATAGTAAAAAATAAAGAAAAACCCTTGAATGAGTAGGTGTGTCCAAACCTTTGACTGGAACTGTATATATATATATATATATATATATATATATATATATATATATATATATATATATATATATATATATATATATATATACAGTGGGGAGAACAAGTATTTGATACACTGCCGATTTTGCAGGTTTTCCTACTTACAAAGCATGTAGAGGTCTGTAATTTTTATCATAGGTACACTTCAACTGTGAGAGACGGAATCTAAAACAAAAATCCAGAAAATCACATTGTATGATTTTTAAGTAATTAATTTGCATTTTATTGCATGACATAAGAATTTGATCACCTACCAACCAGTAAGAATTCCGGCTCTCACAGACCTTTCTTTAAGAAGCCCTCCTGTTCTCCACTCATTACCTGTATTAACTGCACCTGTTTAAACTCGTTACCTGTATAAAAGACACCTGTCCACACACTCAATCAAACAGACTCCAACCTCTCCACAATGGCCAAGACCAGAGAGCTGTGTAAGGACATCAGGGATAAAATTGTAGACCTGCACAAGGCTGGGATGGGCTACAGGACAATAGGCAAGCAGCTTGGTGAGAAGGCAACAACTGTTGGCGCAATTAATAGAAAATGGAAGAAGTTCAAGATGACGGTCAATCACCCTCGGTCTGGGGCTCCATGCAAGATCTCACCTCGTGGGGCATCAATGATCATGAGGAAGGTGAGGGATCAGCCCAGAACTACATGGCAGGACCTGGTCAATGACCTGAAGAGAGCTGGGACCACAGTCTCAAAGAAAACCATTAGTAACACACTACGCCGTCATGGATTAAAATCCTACAGCGCACGCAAGGTCCCCCTGCTCAAGCCAGCGCATGTCCAGGCCCGTCTGAAGATTGCCAATGACCATCTGGATGATCCAGAGGAGGAATGGGAGAAGGTCATGTGGTCTGATGAGACAAAAATAGAGCTTTTGGGTCTAAACTCCACTCGCCGTGTTTGGAGGAAGAAGAAGGATGAGTACAACCCCAAGAACACCATCCCAACCGTGAAGCATGGCGGTGGAAACATCATTCTTTGGAGATGCTTTTCTGCAAAGGGGACAGGACGACTGCATCGTATTGAGGGGAGGATGGATGGGGCCATGTATCGCGAGATCTTGGCCAACAACCTCCTTCCCTCAGTAAGAGCATTGAAGATGGGTCGTGGCTGGGTCTTCCAGCATGACAACGACCCGAAACACACAGCCAGGGTAACTAAGGAGTGGCTCCGTAAGAAGCATATCAAGGTCCTGGTCTCCAGACCTGAACCCAATAGAAAATCTTTGGAGGGAGCTGAAAGTCTGTATTGCCCAGCGACAGCCCCGAAACCTGAAGGATCTGGAGAAGGTCTGTATGGAGGAGTGGGCCAAAATCCCTGCTGCAGTATGTGCAAACCTGGTCAAGACCTACAGGAAACATATGATCTCTGTAATTGCAAACAAAGGTTTCTGTACCAAATATTAAGTTCTGCTTTTCTGATGTATCGAATACTTATGTCATGCAATAAAATGCAAATTAATTACTTAAAAATCATACAATGTGATTTTCTGGATGTTTGTTTTAGATTCCGTCTCTCACAGTTGAAGTGTACCTATGATAAAAAATTACAGACCTCTACATGCTTTGTAAGTAGGAAAACCTGCAAAATTGGCAGTGTATCAAATCCTTGTTCTCCCCACTGTATATATACAGTGGGGAAAAAAGGATTTAGTCATCCACCAATTGTGCAAGTTCTCCCACTTAAAAAGATGAGAGAGGCCTGTAATTTTCATCATAGGTACACATCAACTATGAAAGACAAATTGAGAATTTTTTTTCCAGAAAATCACATTGTAGGATTTTTAATGAATTTATTTGCTAATTATGGTGGAAAATAAGTATTTGGTCACCTTCAAACAAGCAAGATTTCTGGCTCTCACAGACCTGTAACTTCTTCTTTAAGAGGCTCCTCTGTCCTCCAGTCATTACCTGTATTAATGTTACCTGTTTGAACTTGTTATCAGTACAAAAGACACCTGTCCACAACCTCAAACAGTCACACTCCAAACTCCACTATGGCCAAGACCAAAGAGCTGTCAAAGGACACCAGAAACAAAATTGTAGACCTGCACCAGGCTGGGAAGACTGAATCTGCAATAGGTAAGCAGCTTGGTTTGAAGAAATCAACTGTGGGAGCAATTATTAGGAAATGGAAGACATACAAGACCACTGATAATCTCCCTCAATCTGGGGCTCCACGCAAGATCTCACCCCGTGGGGTCAAAATGATCACAAGAACGGTGAGCAAAAGTCCCAGAACCACACGGGGGGACCTAGTGAATGACCTGCAGAGAGCTGGGACCAAAGTAACAAAGCCTACCATCAGTAACACACTACGCCGCCAGGGACTCAAATCCTGCAGTGCCAGACGTGTCCCCCTGCTTAAGCCAGTACATGTCCAGGCCCGTCTGAAGTTTGCTAGAGTGCATTTGGATGATCCAGAAGAGGATTGGGAGAATGTTATATGGTCAGATGAAACCAAAATATAACTTTTTGGTAAAAACTCAACTCGTCGTGTTTGGAGGACAAAGAATGCTGAGTTGCATCCAAAGAACACCATACCTACTGTGAAGCATGGGGGTGGAAACATCATGCTTTGGGGCTGTTTTTCTGCAAAGGGACCAGGACGACTGATCCGTGTAAAGGAAAGAATGAATGTGGCCATGTATCGTGAGATTTTGAGTGAAAACCTCCTTCCATCAGCAAGGGCATTGAAGATGAAACGTGGCTGGGTCTTTCAGCATGACAATGATCCCAAACACACCGCCCGGGCAACGAAGGAGTGGCTTCGTAAGAAGCATTTCAAGGTCCTGGAGTGGCCTAGCCAGTCTCCAGATCTCAACCCCATAGAAAATCTTTGGAGGGAGTTGAAAGTCTGTGTTGCCCAGCGACAGCCCCAAAACATCACTGCTCTAGAGGAGATCTGCATGGAGGAATGGGCCAAAATACCAGCAACAGTGTGTGAAAACCTTGTGAAGACTTACAGAAAACGTTTGACCTGTGTCATTGCCAACAAAGGGTATATAACAAAGTATTCAGAAACTTTCGTAATTGACCAAATACTTATTTTCCACCATAATTTGCAAATAAATTCATTAAAAGTCCTACAATGTGATTTTCTGGATTTTTTTTCCTCATTTTGTCTGTCATAGTTGACGTGTACCTATGATGAAAATTACAGGCCTCTCTCATCTTTTTAAGTGGGAGAACTTGCACAATTGGTGGCTGACTAAATACTTTTTTTCCCCACTGTATATAACAAAGTATTGAGAAACTTTTGTTATTGACCAAATACTTATTTTCCACCATAATTTGCAAATAAATTCATTAAAAATCCTACAATGTGATTTTCTGGAATTTTTTTTCTCATTTTGTCTGTCATAGTTGACGTGTACCTATGATGACAATTACAGGCCTCTCTCATCTTTTTAAGTGGGAGAACTTGCACAATTGGTGGCTGACTAAATACTTTTTTTCCCCACTGTATATATATATATAAGAGAGACATTTCATTATTGAGGACTGTCACGCAGAAGGCAGAAGCACTGCTCCAAAACACAATAACTTCTCTGAAACAAGAAACCAGAAATATGTTGTATTTGTTGAATAGAACAGTTTCTGGCTTTTCCTCTTTTGAGAAAACACTAAATCAAGCCAGAAAATATGGAAGTATTTACTGTGGTTTATTGTTCCACCTTAACATTTCCCAGCCCTTGTTTTCTTCTTCTTCCACCAACCAGAGTAAGTTGAGTTTCTCTCGCCACGTGACTGTTGTGCTCCTGGGAGCCAAACAGTGTTGAGCAGTGAAGGCGGTCTAGGCTGTGAGTTGCGTAACAGTTGACACACGAGAGCAGAGAAGCGAAGAGCAGACACTGTCTGGGGCTGAAGACTGTGACTCCACAGGTTTTCAAATCAAATCAAATCAAATCAATCAAATCAAATTTTATTGGCCACATGCGCCGAATACAACAGGTGCAGATATTACAGTGAAATGCTTACTTACAGCCCTTATCCAACAGTGCATTTATTTTTAACAAAAAAGTAAAAATAAAACAACAACAAAAAAAGTGTTGAGAAAAAAAGAGCAGAAGTAAAATAAAATAACTGTAGGGAGGCTATATATACAGGGGGGTACCGGTGCAGAGTCAATGTGCGGGGGCACCGGCTAGTTGAGGTAGTTGAAGTAATATGTACATGTGGGCAGAGTTAAAGTGACTATGCATAAATAATTATCAGAGTAGCAGCAGCGCAAAAGGATGGGGTGGGGGGGGGGCAGTGCAAATAGTCCGGTAGCCATGATTAGCTGTTCAGGAGTCTTATGGCTTGGGGGTAGAAGCTGTTGAGAAGTCTTTTGGACCTAGACTTGGCACTCCGGTACCGCTTGCCGTGCGGTAGCAGAGAGAACAGTCTATGACTAGGGTGGCTGGAGTCTTTGACAATTTTGAGGGCTTTCCTCTGACACCGCCTGGTATAGAGGTCCTGGATGGCAGGAAGCTTGGCCCCAGTGATGTACTGGGCCGTACGCACTACCCTCTGTAGTGCCTTGTGGTCGGAGGCCAAGCAGTTGCCATGCCAGGTGGTGATGCAACCAGTCAGGATGCTCTCGATGGTGCAGCTGTAGAATTTTTTGAGGATCTGAGGACCCATGCCAAATCTTTTCAGTCTCCTGAGGGGGAATAGGCTTTGTCGTGCCCTCTTCACGACTGTCTTGGTGTGTTTGGACCATGATAGTTTGTTGGTGATGTGGACACCAAGGAACTTGAAGCTCTCAACCTGTTCCACTACAGCCCCGTCGATGAGAATGGGGGCGTGCTCAGTCCTCTTTTTTTTCCTGTAGTCCACAATCATCTCCTTTGTCTTGGTCACGTTGAGGGAGAGGTTGTTTTCCTGGCACCACACGGCCAGGTCTCTGACCTCCTCCCTATAGGCTGTCTGATCGTTGTCGGTGATCAGGCCTACCACTGTTGTGTCGTCGGCAAACTTAATGATGGTGTTGGAGTCGTGCCTGGCCATGCAGTCATGGGTGAACAGGGAGTACAGGAGGGGACTGAGCACGCACCCCTGAGGGGCCCCCGTGTTGAGGATCAGTGTGGCAGATGTGTTGTTACCTACCCTTACCACTTGGGGGCGGCCTGTCAGGAAGTCCAGGATCCAGTTGCAGAGGGAGGTGTTTAGTCCCAGGATCCTTAGCTTAGTGATAAGCTTAGAGGGCACTATGGTGTTGAATGCTGAGCTGTAGTCAATGAATAGCATTCTCACGTAGGTGTTTCTCTTGTCCAGGTGGGAAAGGGCAGTGTGGAGTGCAATAGAGATTGCATCATCTGTGGATCTGTTGGGGCGGTATGCAAATTGGAGTGGGTCTAGGGTTTCTGGGATAATGCTGTTGATGTGAGCCATGACCAGCCTTTCGAAGCACTTCATGGCTACAGACGTCAGTGCTACGGGTCGGTAGTCATTTAGGCAGGTTATCTTAGAGTCCTTGGGCACGGGGACTATGGTGGTCTGCTTGAAACATGTTGGTATTACAGACTCAGTCAGGGACATATTGAAAATGTCAGTGAAGACACTTGCCAGTTGGTCAGCACATGCTCGCAGTACACGTCTTGCCACTTCTTTTCTGGCAACCAATACAGGGAAAGACCTGGGTTCAAATAGCATTTAAAATCCTTTAAGCATTTCCCTGAGCCTGCCTAGAGTGGCAGAGATGAGGCAGGGTTTGTGTTTGTGTTAAGTATTACCTAGCTTCTATTGTGCCAGACACAGTGCATTCGGAAAGTATTCAGAAGGGCCCTTTTTCCCACATTTTGTTACGTTACAGCCTTATTCTAAAATGGATTAAATACATTTGTTTCCCTCATCAATCTCACACAATGCCCCATAATGACAAAGTGAAAACATATATATTTTTAAATGTTTGCAAATGTATTTAAAATAAAAACAGAAATACCTTATTTACATAAGTATTCAGACCCTTTGCTATGAGACTCAAGGCTGTAATCGCTTACAAAGGTGCTTCAACAAAGTACTGACTAAAGGGTCTGAATACTTATGTAAATGCATTATTTCAGGGGGGTTTTCTTATACATTTGCAAACATTTCTAAAAACCTGTTTTAGCTTTGTCACTATGGGGTTTTGTGTGTAGATTGATGAGCGAAAAAAAATACTATTTTATCAATTTTATAATAAGTCTGTAACGTAACAAAATGTGGGAAAAAGTGAAGTGGTCTCAATACTTTCCGAAGGCACTGTAAGCTCAGTCAAGCACAGCTAAAGTGAAAGATTTGAAATACGACCTGAACCCAGGTGTAATACAGCGCTGGGTCTTTTACAGCTCTGACTGAAGAAGTGTCACTCCATATGTAAAGCTGACAGTTTTATAGCCTAGAGAAATGACTGTATCTGAAAAGTCTGTGTCTGATCCAGAATGAAAGCTTCTAAGACTTTATTATCTCCACATTCATCTTGAGGATACAACGTATTTTTTTTTTTAATTGTCACATACATTGTGCTCTTTCAAAGTATGTCAAGATCAAGTCGTTCATGTTCGTAAAAAATTGCACTTGTAAAAAAAATCCTGTTGTTTTTACGATAACTTACAGTTACAGTATGTTACCGTAAGTTCCAAATAATATTTTGTTTAACCCCCCTTGAGTCAATATCCACACCCCCGCGGAAATCTAATTAGCATAATACAAAAATACCCATAACAATCGGTCAATTTAAGCTAAAGACATCAGATATCGTTTGGATGCGTCTCAATCAACCGCATCCACCGATGTTGCACTTAAGCATCTGCGATGAAAAGTGACAGAGCTAGAGGGGTGTTCGTCAGACCATGAGACGTCCAGACAATCATCCGTAGCGTCCGAACGGTTTGGCCTAGAAAACCCCTCTATGGAAAGACTCAATGGCGTTCTCAGTACAGCCAATCAGTCAACTTCTGTCTGTAGCATCCGAACAGTTTGGGGCTACACACTAATATGACCCCTCTGTGGAAAGGTGCGACTCTCACGAACACGTACATGTTGGTTGTGTTGCTCTAGGACAAGACTCATCTGAAGGTCCCCCAGCACCAGTTGAATAATTAATGGAACTATATATGGAGACTGTTTAGTGGCAAACATTTTTTTTAAAGATACAATAAAATACAACTTTCCTGATCGTTCTTATGTCTCTCAGATATAGAACAGACACTTCAGAACAAAATGATCCTTGGTATGACCTTCTTAAAACAATTCCACATAGCTTAGTAACCCCCCCAACTCAGCTCTCAGAACCTTTTGTTCCCTACAGCCTATCAAGTGTTAAAATGAAGGAAATATGGTTTTGCGTGAAACTCTGCTCTCAGACCTACCATTAGAAACATTTCACCTTGTGTCGTTTTTTAAGAATTCTCACGAGAGAACGCAATCTGGCATACTGACAAAGTACATTAACCCCCTAATAATATGTTTCATGCCACATTAACCAGAAATAACCTGACCTCTACTGTATGTCTATGTGTAGGATAACTTGAACATAAACGGACATGTTTTGAGTCATACGGGTAATGGAGGGGAACATTCCCCTCGGGATTATACCATTTTTTAAAGCGCTTAAAAGCCTCCGACACTAAATACTGTGTAATTTATACATACCACCACAATAGCTTGGATTTGGGTCATGGAAAAATATTAATTCACTCCACTCCGCTCCGCCCAATCCAGTCTGCTCTCAGTACAATGTGTCGCTACAGTGTAATATTACATGTTACTGATACCCAGTGCTCACTCTTGTTTGTAATCTGATCAAAAGCTGGGGGGGGGATCAGAGAAAGTGTTTTTTTTTATTTATTTTTAGCTAATACACACAAATGTGCTTGCAGCTTTTACAACTGAGAAGTAAGTGGATTTGTAAATAACCAAAACACTTTTTTTCCCAGGACATTTTCATCATACACCAATCCCATAACATCGAAGAACTCACATGACCTATTTGTTCAGAAAATGTTGATGTGGGACAGGTATTCACAACAATAATACGGGGCCTACAAGCAGATTGACATAAAGTGTAGTCAACTTTGTTCTAAGGGCAGAACTAATCTAACTAGCTAAGTGTCAAATATACAAGTAAGTCAGCTAACGTTTGCTTTATTGAAATATTAAGTTGAATAAGCTATATCAGGGATATATCAGGGCCCACCCTTTTTTAGGACCATTAAAAAAAAAAAAAAAAAAAAATCATAATAATATTTATTGGAACTCAGTCGGGGTCTCAACTTACTATTGTGAGTTAGAATAATAGAATACACGAGGTGCAATTTCGAAATGTGGTTGTGCATCGGCAGTCACTCTTTTTGATTGGTTAGTTAGTCCAGCGGCCAGCTATCTAAACTTCTAGTAAGCATGGTTGAATTACTGACTGGGGTGGGGCCCCATTGATCATCAGTTATCGTATTATAAAAACTGCAAAACGTTTGCCTCCACCTTATGGCAAAATGTGTAGAATTGCAGGAATTTGCTGTAAAAACACAAAGGGGCAAGAGGAGCGGGTACACTTTTGCTATCTACAACCTAGAAAGGTTATTCGGCTGTCCCCATAGGAGAACCCTTTGAAGAACCCTTTTTGGTTGCAGGTAGAACCCTTTTGGGTTCCATGTAGAACCCTTTTGGAACCCTTCTAAGTGTGTAGCTGCCTAGTGGTGGCTGTTCAGCAGCCTGATGGTCTTGGGGTAGAAGCTATTGGCCAGTCTGACAGTTTTTGCCATGATGCTCCTATACTGCCTGTGTCTGAGTGATGGAAACAGGGAGAACAGGCCGTGGCTCGGATGGCTGAGGGTCCCTGATTATCTTCTTGGCCTTCCCGAGACACCTGGTGTTGTAGGGTGTCCTGGAGGGCAGGCAGTGTGCAATCAATGGTACGTTCGGCTGAGCATACCACCCTCTGTAGCACCATGCGGTCCGCGGCGGTGGAGTTGCCGTACCGGGCTGTGATGCAGCCGGACAGTATGCTCTCGACGGTGCTCCTGTAGAACACTGTGAGGCCCTCGGGGACAGGCCGGATTTCTTCAGCATCCTGAGGTTGAAGAGTCGCTGTCGTGCCTTCTTCACCACGGTGTCCGGGGGCAGCATAATTGTCCATCCAGTTATTTTGTATTCATATAGCTTATCCAACGTAACATTTTCATAAAGCAAATGTTAGCTGACTTACTTGTATATTTGGCACCTAGCTAAGCTCTATTTATTAATTCAGCATGAGTAGCTAAGAGGTTAGCATGTTGCTGCTAGCTAGAGGTTGCTAAATACTTATCTAGCTAGCTTGCGCTGATTAGCTTAGCATGTTGCTCCTAACTAGAGGTTGCTAAATACTTATCTAGCTAGCTTGCGCTGATTAGCTTAGCATGTTGCTCCTAACTAGAGGTTGCTAAATACTTATCTAGCTAGCTTGCGCTGATTAGCTTAGCATGTTGCTCCCAACTAGAGGTTGCTAAATACTTATCTAGCTAGCTTGCGCTGATTAGCTTAGCGTGTTGCTCCTAACTAGAGGTTGCTAAATACTTATCTAGCTAGCTTGCGCTGATTAGCTTAGCATGTTGCTGCTATCTAGAGGTTGCTATATACTTATCTAGCTAGCTTGCGCTGATTAGCTTGTTGCTGCTAGCTTGCTACATTTCACTCTTTGCTTCAAGTCGGGAGACCAGCTGTATCTTAGAGATATAGTTTTTTTTTTTTTATTTTTCATTTTGCAGACGCTCTTATCCAGAGCGACTTACAGGAGCAATTAGGGTTAAGTGCCTTGCTCAAGGGCACATCGACAGATTTTTCACCTAGTCGGCTCGGGGATTAGAACCAGCGACCTTTCGGTTACTGGCACAACGCTCTTAACCACTAAGCTACCTGCCGCCCCACATTTGTCTGACTACTGTAACGCAATCGTGATTTCAAAATGTTACTACTCGTGCATCTGTTAAACTCCACCCACATTGACCTTTTAGAAACCAATCGGATACGCTCTGCCCTAAACCAATCAGATTCTTTCTGCCCTTAGAACAAAAGTTGACTACACTTTCTGTGACCCACTTAGAGAATGTTCACACCTAGAACCCTTGTTCGGAGGTTGCAGTTCTTCAAAGGGTGACGGATCAGCCTACTGCAGGTTCGGAGGAACTGTGTTGTTGAGAGAATATTCAGTGAGCTCCATAATTCATTGGACAGTGACAATTTTTTTGTTATTTTGGTTCTGTACTCTAGCACTTTGAGTTTGAAAGGATACAATGACAATGAGGGTGAAGTGCAGACTGTCAGCTTTAATTTGAGGGTATATTCATACATATCGGATGAACCGTTTAGAAATTATAGAAGCTTTTGTACATGGTCCCCCCCCTTTTTTCGGGCATCAAAAACATTGGACAGTTTAACATAATGTAGAATAAAGTAATCATTGTTAATATTTGGTCGCATATCCTTTGCATGCAATGACTGCTTGAAGTCTGCGATGCATTGACATCACCAGACGCTGGGTATCTTCCCTGGTGATGCTCTGCCAGGCCTGTACTGCAGCCATCTTCAGTTCCTGCTTATTTTGGGGACTTATTGCCTTCAGTCTCCTCTTCAGCATGTAAAATGCATGTTCAATTGGATTCAGATCCGGTGATTGACTCGGCCAGTCAAGAATTTTCCACTTTTTGGCCATCAAAAACCCCTTTGTTGCTCTAGCAGTATGTTTAGGGTCATTGTCTTGTTGCATGATGAAGTGCCGTCCAATGAGTTTGGAGGCATTTGGTTTTATCTGAGCAGATAAAATATTTCTATAGACTTCAGAATTCATTGTTCTACTTCTGTCTGCAGTCACATCATCGATGAAGACAAGTGAGCCTGTTCCACTGGCAGCCATACAGGCCCAAGCCATAACACCCCCTCTACCATGTTTCACGGATGAGGTGGTATGCTTTGGATCATGGGCATTTCTTTTTTTTCTCCACACTTTCCTCTTTCCATCACTCTGGTACATGTTAATCTTTGTCTCATCTGTCCACAATACTTTTTTCCAGAACTCTTGGGGCTCTTTTTAGGTGCTTTTTAGCAAACTGTAATCTCGCCTTTCTGTTCTTCAGGCTTATCAGTGGTTTGCATCTTGTAGTGTACCCTCTGTAGTCCTGCTGGTGTAGTCTTCTACGTATGGTAGACTTTGACACATCTACACCTGCATCCAGGAGAGTGTTTTTGATCTGTTGGGCTGTTGTCAGGGGGTTTTCTTCACCATAGAGAGTATTCTCCGGTCATCCACTACAGTGGTCTTCCTCGGTCTACCGGGTCTTTTGACATAATTGAGTTCACCGGTTGTTTTTTTCTTGTTAATGATGAACCAAACTGTTGACTTGGGCATGGCCAGGGTTTTTGCAATGTTCCTGATTGATTGATTTTCATTTCTGAGCCTTATGACGGCCAGCTTCATTTGCATCGACACTGCTGTCTTCCTCATGTTGTCACACCACAACAACAACCTCCAAAGGCAATAGCAAAGTCTAGAATCAATACTACTCATCAACAGCTCTCCTGCATTCACTAACGACACAAATGAATACACCTGCCTAACGACACACATCTGTGAAGCCAATTTAACAAATACTTGTAGTACCTTAAAATGGGGGGACCATGTACAAAAGGTGCTATCATTTCTAAACAGTTCATCCGATATATATGAAAATACCCTCAAATTAAAGCTGACAGTCTGCACTTCACCCTCATTGTCATTGTATCCTTTCAAACTCAAAGTGCTAGAGTACAGA
>NC_059194.1:597500-630000 GCF_020615455.1 Coregonus clupeaformis
GCCAAACTGAGCAATCGGGGGAGAAGGGCCTTGGCAGGGAGGTGACCAAGAACCTGATGGTCACTCTGACGGAGCTCCAGAGTTCCTCTGTGGAGATGGGAGAACTTTCCAGAAGCACAACCATCTCTGCAGCACTCCACCAATCAGGCCTTGATGGTAGAATGGCCAGACGGATGCCACTCCTCATTAAAAGGCACATGACAGCCCACTTGGAGTTTGCCAAAAGGCACCTAAAGGACTCTCAGACCATGAGAAACAAGATTTTCTGGTCTGATGAAACCAAGATTGAACTCTTTGGCCTGAATGCCAAGCGTCACATCTGGAGAAACCCTGGCACCATCCCTATGGTGAAGCATGGTGGTGGCAGCATCATGCTGTGGGGATGTTTTTCAGTGGCAGGGACTGGGAGACTAGTCAGGATTGAGGGAATGATGAACGGAGCAAAGTACAGTGAATGATCGACTGTTGGTGTTCTGATACAGTTGAAGTCGGAGGTTTATATACACCTTAGTCAAATACATTTCAACTCAGTTTTTCACAATTCCTGACATTTAATCCTAGTAAAAATTCCCTGTCTAAGGTCAGTTGGGATCACCACTTTATTTGAAGAATGTGAAATGTCAGAATAATAATTATTTATTTCAGCTTTTATTTCTTTCATCACATTCCCAGTGGGTCAGAAGTTTACATACACTAAATTAGTATTTGGTAGCATTGCCTTTAAATTGTTTAACTTGGGTCAAACATTTCGGGTAGCCTTCCACAAGCTTCCTACAATAAGTTGGGTGAATTTTGGCCCATTCCTACTGACAGAGCTGGTGTAACTGAGTCAGGTTTGTAGGCCTCCTTGTTCGCACACGCTTTTTCAGTTCTGCCCACACATTTTCTATAGGATTGAGGTCAGGGCTTTGTGATGGCCACTCCAATACCTTGACTTTGTTGTCCTTAAGCCATTTTGCCACAACTTTGGAAGTATGCTTGGGGTCATTGTCCAATTGGAAGACCCATTTGCGACTAAGCTTTAACTTCCTGACTGATGTATTGAGATGTTGCTTCAATATATCCACATAATTTTCCTTCTTCATAATGCCATCTATTTTGTGAAGTGCACCAGTCCCTCCTGCAGCAAAGCACCCCCACAGCATGATGCTGCCAACCCCGTGCTTCACGGTTGGGATGGTGTTCTTCGGCTTGCAAGCATCCCCCTTTTTTGATGATTTTCCCATGACGTCAAGCAAAGAGGTACTGAGTTTGAAGGTAGGCCTTGAAATACATCCACAGGTACACCTCCATTTGACTCAAATTATGTCAATTAGCATATCAGAAGCTTCTAATGCCATGACATCATTTTCTGGAATTTTCCAAGCTGTTTAAAGGCACAGTCAACTTAGTGTATGTAAACTTCTGACCCACTGAAATTGTGATACAGTGAATTGTAAGTGAAATAATCTGTCTGTAAACAATTGTTGGAAAAATGCACGAAGTAAATGTCCAAACCGACTTGCCAAAACTATAGTTTGTTAACAAGAAATTTGTGGAGTGGTTGAAAAACGAGTTTTAATGACTCCAACTTAAGTGTAAAAAAAAAAACTGTGGTGTTGTTGTGGTCTGATTGACTCTAACCCTAACCCTCTGATTGGCTCTTGGGGTTTTGATATACAGTAAAGCAGTGATTCTTTTCACAAGTGCAAGGTCTTCCTGGAAACTTAGATATTGTTTGTTGTAATCCACAGAACACCTTGTGACACAAGAACAGTGAGTGCTACAATTGGTAGATGTCCAAAACCACTCTGAAATCTACCAATGTGTACCAGCAGTACACACACACACACACACACACACACACACACACACACACACACACACACACACACACACACACACACACACACACACACACACACACACACACACACACACACACACACACACACACACACACATACACACACACACACACACACACACACAACATTACATCTGGAGTCTTCTCCTACTGGGTCTAATGGTGTGAGTTAAACCTAACCCCAGGCACCACACAGATCACACAGGGGGAAGCTACAGTGATCCCCGACTGCTTCAAGGCATCATTGTGTGTTTACTCAGCTGTGGACTGCCCCGGTGTGAACCCTATAACGCAGGGTTTATATTAGATTAAGTACAGTAACCACGTTTGCACCAGCCTTGCGCAACGGACATCTGCGTATGTCGATGCTGCTTTCCCATTATTCAGGAGACTTGCGTTTGTTTATTTAAGGAGCGATTATCCTTCACCGTTACTGTAGTTTTATTAAGTATTTTTTGTAAACTATTGTGTGGTCTTTTGACCATAATGCACTTGTCTAGTGGAAGGGTTGACTGCTAGCCTACAATCTGTGAGAATAGCATCAAGGCAGACTGTACTGTGGCCTTGAGACGTGGCTTCAGACTCTGTAAATCTCCAGGTGGTCTATGGGACGCCATAAGATTCAACAGCCATGTCTCAGGGCACACTGTGTCTGTAGCAGCTCGGTGCTGGGGCCAGGGCCAGGGCCAGGGCCAGAGCCGAGACCACCACCACTAAGTCCCCCTCTGACACACATCTGTGGCTGAGCTGGATTTCCATTGGTGACCAGGTCGTGACCTATCTGCTGCCCTGTGGTGAAATAGGCCTGGGAACAGAAAATATGACCCTGCTTCTCTTGAACCAAGGCCAAGGAACACAGTACAGCTAAACACTGCATCTCAACACCTTCTGCTCCAGTCTCTCCAAACCTAATGTTGGTATGTATGTGGGCTCCAGTCTCTACAACATAATGTGTGTTGGTGTGTATGTGGACTCCAGTCTCTCCAACATAGTGTTGGTGTGTATGTATGTACAGTGGGGAAAAAAAGTATTTAGTCAGCCACCAATTGTGCAAGTTCTCCCACTTAAAAAGATGAGAGAGGCCTGTAATTTCCATCATAGGTACACGTCAACTATGACAGACAAAATGAGAAAAGAAAATCCAGAAAATCACATTGTAGGATTTTTTATGAATTTATTTGCAAATTATGGTGGAAAATAAGTATTTGGTCAATAACAAAAGTTTCTCAATACTTTGTTAGATACCCTTTGTTGGCAATGACACAGGTCAAACGTTTTCTGTAAGTCTTCACAAGGTTTTCACACACTGTTGCTGGTATTTTGGCCCACTCCTCCATGCAGATCTCCTCTAGAGCAGTGATGTTTTGGGGCTGTCGCTGGGCAACACAGACTTTCAACTCCCCCAAAGATTTTCTATGGGGTTGAGATCTGCAGACTGGCTAGGCCACTCCAGGACCTTGAAATGCTTCTTACGAAGCCACTCCTTTGTTGCCTGGGCTCAAAATCTCAAAATCTCATGATACATGGCCCCATTCATTCTTTCCTTTACACGGATCAGTCGTCCTGGTCCCTTTGCAGAAAAACAGCCCCAAAGCATGATGTTTCCACCCCCATGCTTCACAGTAGGTATGGTGTTCTTTGGATGCAACTCAGCATTCTTTGTCCTCCAAACACGACGAGTTGAGTTTTTACCAAAAAGTTATATTTTGGTTTCATCTGACCATATGACATTCTCCCAATCCTCTTCTGGATCATCCAAATGCACTCTAGCAAACTTCAGACGGTCCTGGACATGTACTGGCTTAAGCAGGGGGACACGTCTGGCACTGCAGGATTTGAGTCCCTGGAGGCGTAGTGTGTTACTGATGGTAGGCTTTGTTACTTTGGTCCCAGCTCTCTGCAGGTCATTCACTAGGTCCCCCCGTGTTGTTCTGGGATTTTTGCTCACCGTTCTTGTGATCATTTTGACCCCACGGGGTGAGATCTTGCGTGGAGCCCCAGATCGAGGGGAGATTATCAGTGGTCTTGTATGTCTTCCATTCCCTATTAATTGTCCCCACAGTTGATTTCTTCAAATCAAGCTGCTTACCTATTGCAGATTCAGTCTTCCCAGCCTGGTGCAGGTCTACAATTTTGTTTCTGGTGTCCTTTGACAGCTCTTTGGTCTTGGCCATAGTGGAGTTTGGAGTGTGACAGTTTGAGGTTGTGGACAGGTGTCTTTTATACTGATAACAAGTTCAAACAGGTGCCATTAATACAGGTAACGAGTGGAGGACAGAGGAGCCTCTTAAAGAAGAAGTTACAGGTTTGTGAGAGCCAGAAATCTTGCTTGTTAGTAGGTGACCAAATACTTATTTTCCACCATAATTTGCAAATAAATTCATAAAAAATCCTACAATGTGATTTTCTGGATTTTTTTTCCCTCAATTTGTCTGTCATAGTTGACGTGTACCTATGATGAAAATTACAGGCCTCTCTCATCTTTTTAAGTTGGAGAACTTGCACAATTGGTGGCTGACTAAATACTTTTTTTCCCCACTGTATATCAGAGGGGTTGTGTACAGCAGAAGATACATTTTCATCTCATTAATACAATCTTATTTTCTTCTCCTTCTTTAAATGGTTGAATCTTCTTTGATTCTACTACAAAAGTTCATCTGAAACAAATCCAGCTTGGTTTGCTTTGAATCATATTCTGGTAAATTATTGCATATATGCTGTCCCCATAGAAGTTAATAAGTATGCTGTATAGACAGTGTCCAAAAAATGTATATAGTATGTATAAGCTGGAATTAGAGGCCTAGGCATTGTTGTTCACTAGTTTACTCCATTTAGGGAAGGGGTTGTGGGGTTGGAAAGTAATAAAGGGTAATATATATTTTTAAAGGATATGTGTATATATATATATGTATGCATATGTATTTATATGTATGTATGTATGTATGTATGTATGTATGTACACTACCGTTCAAAAGTTTGGGGGTCACTTAGAAATGTCCTTGTTTTCGAAAGAAAAGCAATTTTTTTGTCCATTCAAATAACAGCAAATTGATCAGAAATATAGTGTAGACATTGTTAATGTTGTAAATGGCTATTGTAGCTGGAAACGGCTGATTTTTTATGGAATATCTACATAGGCGTACAGAGGCCCATTATCAGCAACCATCAGTCCTGTGTTCCAATGGCACGTTGTGTTTGCTAATCCAAGTTTATCATTTTAAAAGGCTAATTGATCACTAGAAAACCCTTTTGCAATTATGTTAGCAGAGCTGAAAACTGTTGTGCTGATTAAAGAAGAAATAAAACTGGCCTTCTTGAGACTAGTTGAGTATCTGGAGCATCAGCAATTTTGAGTTCGATTACAGGATCAAAATGGCCAGAAACAAATAACTTTATTCTGAAACTCGTCAGTCTTTTCTTGTTCTGAGAAATGAAGGCTATTCCATGCGAGAAATTGCCAAGAAACTGAAGATCTTGTACAACGCTGTGTACTACTCCCTTCACAGAACAGTGCAAACTGTCTCTAACCAGAATAGAAAGAGGAGTGGGAGGCCCCGGTGCACAACTGAGCAAGAGGACAAATACATTAGAGTGTCTAGTTTGAGAAACAGGCACCTCACAGGTCCTCAACTGGCAACTTCATTAAATAGTACCCGCAAAACACCAGTCTCAACGTCAACAGTGAAGAGGCGACTCCGGGATGCTGACCTTCTAGGCAGTTGCAAAGAAAAAAACATATCTCAGACTGGCCAATAAAAAGAAAAGGTTAAGATGGGCAGTCTGAGATATGGCTTTTTCTTTGCAACTTTGCAACTATATTTGCGAGGGAGAAAAAAACATATGGGGGAATTGATGGTTACATTGATGGAAGTTACAATCTATCTGCAATATTAAAGCTGATCTACCCCCTCCCCCCCAAAAAAAAAAAAGAAATGTCTGCTATATAAATAAATGTGATGTCCCCTCTACTCTGGGCTTTAGTCAGCTTCTCTCATCTCTGTTTGGTATTTCCTCAGCCACTGTAACCAAGGAGACAGAGCCAAGGAGTCAAATATAAACAGAGAGTGTGACAGAGACCGAAAACTAAACAGAGGGACATTCAGAGTCATCCCTCTCTTAGTCATCATTAGCTTTCAGAAATCTGCATTTTGAAAATGCAGACCATCAAAACCTCTTCATTTTAAACCGTTTCACCTGCGAAGGAAAGTACTAGAGAAAAGCAGCCTACACATCAGTCACAGCACTGTCCAACGACAAGAGCAAAGATACAGTATTTCATCCGAGTGGAGAAGTGCAACTGAAGCACAGAATTAATCCTTTGACGTTCATGATTTGGAGTGAACCCTGACTGAAGCCAGATAGCACTTACAATAAGAAGCATTTTCGATCTGGGTTTACAAAACACAGCAAGATATATATTTTTTCAGGCCGTTTCATCTTTCCTTTTCCGTGTGAAAAACCTGCATTAAACCAACCCTTGCTAAACAGAGGGTCATTCAGAGTCACCCGTCTCTTAGTCATCATTCCTTGAAGTATTATATAATAATAATATGCACAACAGAATGAATAAATAATTTTAAGAGCCTATAGAAGGGAAACATAGTTGGTAATGATCTGTATTTGACATCACACCAAAGCTGCTCTTTTAGTGAGTTCTGATGCACAGTCTGAGCTAGGCTACCGATTGCCACAACTGCTCTCTTGGGACATTTCCAATGGACTAACAGAGTAGGTCAACTTGGCTGTTCCTTAGAAGGGAGAGTCAGGACTTGGCAGTCTCTGAGCTCTTTCTGATATATTACTGAGTCCACAAGGAAACACCTGCTGGTATATTACACATAATCCAACAAGAGACAGCAAACTCACCCGACCTGGGTTCAAATAGTATCTGAAATATTTCAGACACTTTAGCTGCTCTTGATTGAGCTAGCAAGGCTCAATGGAAGAATGGAATACACCAACAACGTACCTGTTCCTAACCATGTGGCGCTCATGGCAGGCTCAAGCAAACGCTCAAAGTAGTTGAATGATTTCAAATACTATTTGAACCCAGGTGTGTACCTCACAGACGGTGGACTGCGGTATTAACACATCACTCCCAATAGAGTCTGACTGCGAGCTGACAGCACTTTAACCTGTTAAACTCTTGACTGGTTGTTTTGGGCCATGTACAGGCCTTAGGTGAGTTTGGGGGGTACGAACTCAAATCTTACTGATGGCAATGTCATAAGAATCAATATATTTAACAATAACTTGCCCAACCACTACTCTCTGCCAGAGAAGTAAACACACAAGCATCCATGACTATCCCTGACCATGACAAGTCTTGAGTAGATAGTGCTTTACTGCTGGGAGGCGAACTGATTGCTATGGTTATTATCTAGAAGGGTGGAGTAGAAAATGCAATACAAGCCTTAATCAAAATGAATATCCTGAATATCAGTTTTAATCAGCATTGTAAAGAGCTATCATTATGCAACTATTTGCCCTCTGTCACGATCGTCGAACAGAGATGAGGACCAAGGCGCAGCGTTGCAGGCAAACATACTCTTTATTACGAGACACGATCAAAACAAACAAACGATACGTGACAGTTCACGGTCTACCATAAACAGACTAGAAACAAAATCCCACAAACACGAATGAGAAACAGACTGTATAAATATGGCTCCCAATCAGAGACGACCAGCAACACCTGACACTCGTTGCCTCTGATTGGGAGCCACTCTGGCCAACATAGAAATAGCACCCATAGAAACAAAAACACATTATCTACACACCCTGGCTCAACATAACAGTGTCCCCAGAGCCAGGGCGTGACAGTACCCCCCCCCTAAAGGCGCGGACTCCGACCGCGTCAACCAAATACCACAGGGGAGGGACCGGGTGGGCACTCCGCCTAGGCGGCGGATCCGGCTCCGGGCCTGATCCCCGCTCCCTCTCCAACCCCCAAAGTACCCCTGGTCCGGTCTGGGCCCCGCTGGCCGGAGCTGGACTGCACACTGATGGAGCGGATTGCTCTAGCTCCGGCGTAAAACATCTGACCAGTGCCGAACCAGGCACCAGTGGAACAGGCACGGGCCGTGCCGGACTGACGACGCCCACCACTGGCCTGGTGTGGAGAACAGGCACGGGCCGTGCTGGACTGACAACGCACACCACTGGCTTGGTGTGAGGAGCAGGAGTGAGCCGAACCGGGCTGACGAAACGCACCACTGACTTGGTGCGGGGAGCAGGAACGGGCCGAGCCGGGCTGACGGGCGCACCACTGACTTGGTGCGGGGAGCAGGAACGGGCCGAGCGGGCTGGGCGCACCACTGACTTGGTGCGGGGAGCAGGAACGGGCCGAGCCGGGCTGACGCAGCGCACCACTGACTTGGTGCGGGGAGCAGGAACGGGCCGAGCCGGGCTGACGAGCGCACCACTGACTTGGTGCGGGAGCAGGAACGGGCCGAGCCGGGCTGACGAAGCGCACCACTGACTTGGTGCGGGGAGCACGAACGGGCCGAGCCGGGCTGACGAGCGCACCACTGACTTTGCGGGGGAGCAGGAACGGGCCGAGCCGGGCTGACGGCGCACCACTGACTTGGTGCGGGGAGCAGGAACGGGCCGAGCCGGGCTGACGAGCGCACCACTGACTTGGTGCGGGGAGCAGGAACAGACCCGGACCGTACTGGGGACACACACCACTGGCCCTACACCGGGATCTGGAACGGGCCGGACCGGACTGGTAACACACCCCAGTACCTCTCGCCGTGCCTCTACACCTTCCATCCCCTCTTCTACCAGTGGCCCCCGTAACCTGGTGGCCTCCTCTGCCAACCCGCTGGACCGCTCTATCGCGGCCTCCTGCTGCCCCGACGTCGTGAGCCCCCCCCTAAAAATTTTCTGGGGGTCTCTCCTCCCCGTGGGCCAGGCCTCTATAGTTCTCGCCCAACTCTCGCTCTTCTGCCTCCAACTCCCGCTATTCAGCTCCTCAATTGGCTTGACCCAGTCGAAGCTCTTCCTCCATTGTTCCCAAGTCCACTCTCTCTGCTCTTCACTCGGCTTGACCCAGTCGAGGCTGCCACGGAGATCTGCTAGGGATTTCCCTGGCGATGGCTCCTCGACTCGCTGCTTGGTCCAGTTGTGGTGGGATTTTCTGTCACGATCGTCGAACAGAGATGAGGACCAAGGCGCAGCGTTGCAGGCAAACATACTCTTTATTACGAGACACGATCAAAACAACAAACGATACGTGCCAGTTCACGGTCTACCATAAACCGACTAGAAACAAAATCCCACAAACACGAATGAGAAACAGACTGTATAAATATGGCTCCCAATCAGAGACAGCCAGCAACACCTGACACTCGTTGCCTCTGATTGGGAGCCACTCTGGCCAACATAGAAATAGCACCCATAGAAACAAAACACATTATCTACACACCCTGGCTCAACATAACAGTGTCCTCAGAGCCAGGGCGTGACACCCTCTTTATAGTTAGCATGTTATACTGTATATTATGTAGGTTTAGTCGCACATACGTAGAATGTCTCTCCTTGCAGACCCTGCTGATGGGAATAAAAAGCTTCAGTTACAGCACACTGATGTAACAGAATCATCCAATGACATCAGCAGTAATGACATCAGCATCGCCATTACATAACCAACGGCAGCAGGGCTTTTATATCATGTTTCAGCCAACTTAACTAACTGGCTAACTTAATCCTGATTCAAATGCAATGTTTGTCATCAACATCCAGGCTGCATCTCAAATGGCATTATATTTCCTACATAGTGCACTACTTTTGATCAGGGCCCATAGGCCCCACTATTTAGGGAATTGGGTAGCATTTGGGATGCAGGCCAATCACTGTCCGCGTTGCAACAACTCTAGCAAAATCAGAATCAGTAAGAGAGAATGAATCCTAATAATGACCCTGTCTTATGGAAGGAAGCCTTAAACTCCACAAAGGAATAAAGAGGAATAAAGCTAGAGTCCTTAATTTGAAAACGATAACAAAGGGGACACCCCGCCTCTGTTTTGGTAAAAAGCAGATGGATTGGCATGGAGAAATGTAATCACTCAAATTCATACATTTACGTCATTTTGCAGACACTCTTATCCAGAGCGACTTACAGGAGCAATTAGGGTTAAGTGCCTTGCTCAAGGGCACATTGACAGATTTTTCACCAGGTCGGCTCGGGGGATTAGAACCAGCGACGTTTCGGTTACTGGCACAACGCTCTTACCCATTAAGCTACCTGCCGCACCCGTAGACAGAGCTACGGATGAGAAGACTGGCCATCCATGACGTCAAAATTATAGTTTTGACATTTTGAGGCTTTACATTTACATTGTTTACAAGCACTGGAGTAAAACAAGCTTATGTTTTGGGTTCTGATGTGGTACGACAGATGAACTGAGCTCATGAGGCATTTATAAGTTATATTCTTCAAGAATCAATGGGTGTATAGCATTAATTTATAAGTCCAAAATGGATGTAGCAACTAAGGATTCTAGCTTTAAGTAAGTAAATAAATAACGAAGCGCTGTTCCCGATATGGCGGGGTAAAATTTTAGCTCCAGAACATTCTCAGACACAACAACCAACCATTGCAAAACGGGGATCGTATTACGTATTGACCATTTTAGGTGTTCTAAAACAAGTCATGGCTTCGTCCCAAATGGCACCCTTTTCCCTATGGGCCCTGGTCAAAAGTAGTGCACTACATAGGGAATAGGGTGCCATTTGGGACTAAGTCATGTACTAGTGACCTAAAGAGGCTGAGCCTCGTGTTTATGACCAGGGCGGTAATCACCGTGTTGGGTTGGACCCACAACCCACTAAACACATTAGGCGGCAGGTAGCCTAGCGGTTAAGAGCGTTGGGCCAGTAAAAAAAATGGTCACTGGTTTGAATCCCTGAGCTGGCAAGTTGGAGAAATCTGCTGTTCTCTCCTTGAGCAAGGCAGTTAACCCCCAACAACAACTGCTCCCGGGGCGCTGAGGATGTTGATTAAGGCAGCCCTCCGCACCTCTCTGATTCAGAGGGGTTGGTTCAAATGCAAAAGACGCATTTCAGTTGAATCCATTCAGTTGCGCAACTGACTAGGTATCCCCTTTACCTACATGGTGGGACAATTAGCAATACGATGCCACACAACTATATTACAGACTAGACCCAGACAGACGGGACACCCAAGTTAACCACATGGCACCCTATTTCCTATTTAGGCCTTGATCAAAAGTAGTATCCAAAAAAAGGAAATAGGGTGCAATTTGGGAGTCAACCCCAGTCCCAGACAAACTGTATGAGGTCCATAGAGTTAGCAAGTTAAAATGTAACTCAATGAGTTGACTTTCTAGGGTGTGAGTAGAGTATGAGACATGACACTTTTCCTCCTATGATACGTCACATAACCTGTTGTTCTAGTGACTACACTAGACTGTATTGGAGATCCCTGAAGCAGAAAGGTTAGGGTTATTACTGGTCTGCCTGGCCCTGTGTGTGTCTGTGAAGTTACTGGTCTGCCTGGCCCTGTGTCTGTCTGTGAAGTTACTGGTCTGCCTGGCCCTGTGTGTGTCTGTGAAGTTACTGGTCTGCCTGGCCCTGTGTCTCTCTGTGAAGTTACTGGTCTGCCTGGCCCTGTGTCTGTCTGTGAAGTTACTGGTCTGCCTGGCCCTGTGTGTGTCTGTGAAGTTACTGGTCTGCCTGGCCCTGTGTGTGTCTGTGAAGTTACTGGTCTGCCTGGCCCGTGTGTGTCTGTGAAGTTACTGGTCTGCCTGGCCCTGTGTGTGTCTGTGAAGTTACTGGTCTGCCTGGCCCTGTGTGTGTCTGTGAAGTTACTGGTCTGCCTGGCCCTGTGTGTGTCTGTGAAGTTACTGGTCTGCCTGGCCCTGTGTGTGTCTGTGAAGTTACTGGTCTGCCTGGCCCTGTGTGTGTCTGTGAAGTTACTGGTCTGCCTGGCCCTGTGTGTGTCTGTGAAGTTACTGGTCTGCCTGGCCCTGTGTGTGTCTGTGAAGTTACTGGTCTGCCTGGCCCTGTGTGTGTCTGTGAAGTTACTGGTCTGCCTGGCCCTGTGTGTGTCTGTGAAGTTACTGGTCTGCCTGGCCCTGTGTGTGTCTGTGAAGTTACTGGTCTGCCTGGCCCTGTGTGTGTCTGTGAAGTTACTGGTCTGCCTGGCCCTGTGTGTCTCTGTGAAGTTACTGGTCTGCCTGGCCCTGTGTGTGTCTGTGAAGTTACTGGTCTGCCTGGCCCTGTGTGTGTCTGTGAAGTTACTGGTCTGCCTGGCCCTGTGTGTGTCTGTGAAGTTACTGGTCTGCCTGGCCCTGTGTGTGTCTGTGAAGTTACTGGTCTGCCTGGCCCTGTGTGTGTCTGTGAAGTTACTGGTCTGCCTGGCCCTGTGTGTGTCTGTGAAGTTACTGGTCTGCCTGGCCCTGTGTGTGTCTGTGAAGTTACTGGTCTGCCTGGCCCTGTGTGTGTCTGTGAAGTTACTGGTCTGCCTGGCCCTGTGTGTGTCTGTGAAGTTACTGGTCTGCCTGGCCCTGTGTCTCTCTGTGAAGTTACTGGTCTGCCTGGCCCTGTGTGTGTCTGTGAAGTTACTGGTCTGCCTGGCCCTGTGTGTCTGTGAAGTTACTGGTCTGCCTGGCCCTGTGTGTGTCTGTGAAGTTACTGGTCTGCCTGGCCCTGTGTGTGTCTGTGAAGTTACTGGTCTGCCTGGCCCTGTGTCTCTCTGTGAAGTTACTGGTCTGCCTGGCCCTGTGTGTGTCTGTGAAGTTACTGGTCTGCCTGGCCCTGTGTGTGTCTGTGAAGTTACTGGTCTGCCTGGCCCTGTGTGTGTCTGTAAAGTTACTGGTCTGCCTGGCCCTGTGTGTGTCTGTGAAGTTACTGGTCTGCCTGGCCCTGTGTCTCTCTGTGAAGTTACTGGTCTGCCTGGCCCTGTGTGTGTCTGTGAAGTTACTGGTCTGCCTGGCCCTGTGTCTCTCTGTGAAGTTACTGGTCTGCCTGGCCCTGTGTGTGTCTGTGAAGTTACTGGTCTGCCTGGCCCTGTGTGTGTCTGTGAAGTTACTGGTCTGCCTGGCCCTGTGTGTGTCTGTGAAGTTACTGGTCTGCCTGGCCCTGTGTGTGTCTGTGAAGTTACTGGTCTGCCTGGCCCTGTGTGTGTCTGTGAAGCTCCAGTAGCTTAATAGAGTGTGGTGGGTCAACCTTCCTCCTAAAGAGCCCATTTCTGTGTCATGTTCCATTTTTCCCCCTTCACAGATCACAGCAGGCCTGGGTTCAGATAGTATTTGAAATACTTCAGCTGTGCTGTATTGAGCTTCCATGGCACAATAGAACCAATGAAATGTGTGATACCCTGCCCATTTGACACTCAAGGCAGGCTCAGGTAAACAATTAAAGTATTTGAACGATTGCACCTACACTTTTAACCCAGGTCTGCAGTTGCTCACAGTGGTGGCGGTTCTCCTGCTGTGCAGTCAGTCAGACTTCAGGGCTAAGGCCACGTCTGTCCTGTGTTGCCTCTATTGAATACCAACGAGCTGCTTGACAGCTAAGTGCAGTACATGTTAAGTGGTGGCCATGAAATGTCTGTGTAATGACGTCATTAAGCCTGTCTTTCACCTGCCACTGTAGTTTATGTGACAATCACTCTTTCACTTGGAAGAGTTCGTTTATATTTGACGGTGTTGGAATGGATTAATTATGTAATCCAATAATTAGGGGAGAGTGGGGTAAGTTGAGCCAGGATGTGAAATCTGACACCACTTGAATCTGGGATGTCCCTCCTACCATTTCATTCGCTCTTCCGACTGTCCATCAACTCCTGGCTGAAGGCTACGTCACTGCTGCTAACAACGCCTGGAATCCTTACATTGTAACTCAGCGGGAGATAGTGGTTTCGTCGCTGTAGCACATTCAGAGATCGATTTATAGCCATCAGTCTGAAATAATTCATAGATTCTAAACAAAAATCACTTTCTGTTTGCCATAGATGGACAAGATGAATATGAGATCAAAGGGAAGTTCCTAACGAGTTCAGGAAGCCGAGCTAGAGATCTGTGAGACGTTCACGGCGATGGGGGCAGGCGTTTTCCCTTAACACTAAATATACAAATATGTATTTTACATTTATAAGCAAGGTGAAATCTTATAGTTAGTTGTTTTATAAATTCATTATACTATATTTAGAAAAAAATATACGTCATTTCAAGCCTTATTCATACAGTTGTTGCATAGGAAATACATCATCAAATATTTCATATTTTCATATTTTTATCACGTTTGTACTGTGTACTTGAGCTTGTGACTACACCCTCAGCAATTTATAAAACAAAGTACCAGAAAAGGTCGATTTGAACCTTTCCTAGAGTATGCAGCATTACTATTTATTGTTTATGGCCCGCTCATAATATATAATTACTTTTGGCAAATACGTAGATTACATTTTCTATTACATTTGGTTACATTTAAGAGGTCATAACCTGTTGTTCTAGTGACTACACTAGACTGCATTGGAGATCCCTGATGCAGGAATCAGTTTTAGGAGAGGATTCCACTTTCACCTGGAATACATTAGTCATATAGGCAGATAAGCTCATAAAACCCACAAGGCTCGCATGCCTACCTGTTATCACATAACAGCAACGGGCTTGCCTAAGACAACGGCCTCCGCAGGTTGATGCGTGTGTGCGTGCGTGTGGTCTCTCAGAGAGCCAACAGACGGAAATGTAAACAGACAGAAAGAGATAGATTACCCCAATGGCCTTCAGCCACACGTAACAACACACAGCTGAAGTAGAACTAGACCAGCTCCCCTGGATTTACTCACCGCACGCTTTACATCGAATAGTTTAGAAATGTATTTCAAACATGGGCTAACAAGAACTGACAGGAGAAGTGTAACACAGACGTCTGGAGATGTGGCAATAATTGGACCAATGTCATGAAGTCCTCCAGGGGCTAGACGCCATATGGCCCTGTACTACACAGAGATCCAGGCAGCTCCGCAATACACTAACCTCCACTTGGAGAGACTTTAAAATAATTCAGACAGCTTTACTCTGTCAGAGAGGTGTCACATGGGATTGCAGAAAACTGAAGCTACTAGTCGGCCCTGTGTGTGTCTGTGAAGTTACTGGTCTGCCTGGCCCTGTGTGTGTCTGTGAAGTTACTGGTCTGCCTGGCCCTGTGTGTGTCTGTGAAGTTACTGGTCTGCCTGGCCCTGTGTGTGTCTGTGAAGTTACTGGTCTGCCTGGCCCTGTGTGTGTCTGTGAAGTTACTGGTCTGCCTGGCCCTGTGTGTGTCTGTGAAGTTACTGGTCTGCCTGGCCCTGTGTGTGTCTGTGAAGTTACTGGTCTGCCTGGCCCTGTGTGTGTCTGTGAAGTTACTGGTCTGCCTGGCCCTGTGTGTGTCTGTGAAGTTACTGGTCTGCCTGGCCCTGTGTGTGTCTGTGATGTTACTGGTCTGCCTGGCCCTGTGTGTGTCTGTGAAGTTACTGGTCTGCCTGGCCCTGTGTGTGTCTGTGAAGTTACTGGTCTGCCTGGCCCTGTGTGTGTCTGTGAAGTTACTGGTCTGCCTGGCCCTGTGTGTGTCTGTGAAGTTACTGGTCTGCCTGGCCCTGTGTCTCTCTGTGAAGTTACTGTTTGGGCGAAGTGATGTGTTTTTAAGGAATCCCGTCGCAGCACCTTTGACCAGGGACCACAGGGCTTACTAACTAACTAACTAACTTACTGTGAACTCACTTACTATGTAAGAAATTGGGTGCCACTTGAGACAAGCTTCTCTTGAAGCATTTTTTGGCATTAGAAAAGCACTATATAAATCCAATATATTGTTGTTATTGCTGTCCGGATGGTAATCAGGTTGCTTAGAGATTGAACCATACAGACAAGCTTAGGGAGGGATTTATTCAGTACAGCCTGGATGTCTGTGGGTGCTATGACGACCCAAAAGGGAGTCCTTCCCGCTCTTCTTCTGAGTCACATGGTTGAACAGGAAGGTATTCTAAAGTCATGCCTAGTAACAGATCACAACACAACAGTAGCTAGCACACGCCATAGCAACAGTGTGTGGTGAGATACTGAGAACTCCTTTCAGAGAACTCCTTTCTGGCAACATTACCTCAGACAACTGAATCACTCACATTATACTAACACTGTATTACTGAAACACGTCATACTGATTATACATCTCACAAATAGATGTTTTGAAATAAATGTTGCAACAAGTACTGTAGAAACACATTGTTTATTTGAGCTGTGTCAAAATGGAGCCATTTCTGTATTAATGCCCACCATGTAGCCCCTGATTATTGTCTTTCTTCTTAATGAAGGTGGTGGTCTCTCTCTCTCTCTCTCTCTCTCTCTCTCTCTCTCTCTCTCCCTCCCCCCCCCCTCTCTCTCTCTCTCTCTCTCTCTCTCTCTCTCTCTCTCTCTCTCTCTCTCTCTCTCTCTCTCTCTCTCTCTCTCTCCCTCCCTCTCTCCCGAGACGTGACTTCCTCAATGGTCAGAAAGAAAAAGCTCCTTGTTAATCTCAGGTACCTGCCAAGGAACTAAAAATGCTTCCTTTGAGCAGGATGTGAAGGGATGCAGCGTGCATCCCAAATGGAACCATATTCCCTACACAGCGCACTACTTTTCAACCAGGGCATATAAAAGGGACCAGGGTGCCATTTGGGACACAGATGCTGTGTTGTGAAGGTCACTTGTATCATCTGTTACGCTGCTGGAGAGGTATCCATTATAAATAGGTCACGCCTGTACAGCTGAGAAGGTCAAATCCTCCATTCAGAATATTATGTTTATCACTCGTATAATACAGTAACCATTTTCTTTCATCTGTTTGGCAGATCCTTTTAGCGTACATGCTAGCATACACACACACACATTGACGTTTACATGTGACGTTTTAGTCATTAAGCAGAAGCTCTTCTCCAGAGAGACTTACAGTTCAGTGCATTCATCTGAAGATGGCTAGGTGGGAAATTAACATATCACAGTCACACTAAGTACATTTTCCCTCAATAAAGTAGCTATCAGCAAATCTGAGCTGGTAGGGGGAGAAAAGTCAGAGCTGGTAGGAGGAGAAAAGTCAGAGCTGGTAGGGGAGAAAAGTCAGAGCTGGTAGGAGGAGAAAAGTCAGAGCTGGTAGGGGAGAAAAGTCAGAGCTTGTAGGGGAGAAAAGTCAGAGCTGGTAGGAGGAGAAAAGTCAGAGCTGGTAGGGGGAGAAAAGTCAGAGCTGGTAGGAGGAGAAAAGTCAGAGCTGGTAGGGGAGAAAAGTCAGAGCTGGTAGGGGAGAAAAGTCAGAGCTTGTAGGGGAGAAAAGTCAGAGCTGGTAGGGGAGAAAAGTCAGAGCTAGTAGGGGAGAAAAGTCAGAGCTGGTAGGGGAGAAAAGTCAGAGCTGGTAGGGGAGAAAAGTCAGAGCTTGTAGGGGAGAAAAGTCAGAGCTAGTAGGGGAGAAAAGTCAGAGCTGGTAGGGGAGAAAAGTCAGAGCTTGTAGGGGAGAAAAGTCAGAGCTGGTAGGGGAGAAAAGTCAGAGCTTGTAGGGGAGAAAAGTCAGAGCTGGTAGGGGAGAAAAGTCAGAGCTGGTAGGGGGAGAAAAGTCAGAGCTTGTAGGGGAGAAAAGTCAGAGCTGGTAGGGGGAGAAAAGTCAGAGCTGGTAGGGGAGAAAAGTCAGAGCTGGTAGGGGGAGAAAAGTCAGAGCTTGTAGAGGAGAAAAGTCAGAGCTGGTAGGGGAGAAAAGTCAGAGCTTGTAGGGGAGAAAAGTCAGAGCTGGTAGGGGAGAAAAGTCAGAGCTGGTAGGGGAGAAAAGTCAGAGCTAGTAGGGGGGAGAAAAGTCAGAGCTGGTGGGGGAGAAAAGTCAGCTGGTTGGGGAGAAAAGTCAGAGATATTTTTTGGGGGTAGGGGTGAGGAGGGGGTGCGCTATGGGATTATTTAAGATGCTCTTTGAATAGGTAGGGTTTCAGATATTTTCGGAAGATGGGCATGGACTCTGCTGTTCTGGATAAGTTGCAGGGGTTTGATGGCACATGCCAACAGCGAGTTGCGGTGGTCAATTATCCTGTTTACTTTAACAAGCTCTCCTCCGTCACACTGTTTCCTGCTGTCCCTGATAGTCAGCGGCCAACGGGAACCGGCCGGTGGGAAAGCTCCTAGCCTGAGTTCCAAATGGCACCATATTCCCTACATAGTGCACTACTTTTGACCATGGCCCATAGGGCTCTGTTCAAAATCTAGTGCGCTATATAGGGAATAGGGTGCCATTTGGGACAAATACTATTTACCTCAGCGTCAGTCAGTGGGCGGTACAGTGGAAGGAATAGCTCTTGGCTTTCAACCACAACCCTATTGACACAGAGCCTTCCTTATAGTCAATACAAGCCTTACAAGTGGCCAACCCCCTTGGGTTCCCCTGCCCTGCCTGTCTGGTGGGGAAAGAGCTGTTCTGTCTGGGGAGAGAGCTGGCCTGTCTGGTGGGGAGAGAGTTACAGTGTATTTGACAAGTTTCAAATATGTTTTGCTTTAGTCTGCTTTGAGTGATAGACAGGTGACATTTTAGGACTATTTGATTGGTGCTGTTGCGCCGGGGAAGCTAAATCAAGCACAGCTAAAGTATTTAAAGATTTCAAATATTATTTGAACCCAGGTGTGCAACACAGAACACTGGGAAAGCCCCTGAGTCACTTCAGGAAGACTGCCAGATTAGACAGAGATACAACGGCTAGCCTTCATCCCCTCCCCCCGCCTGTTAACTACCACTGAGTGACGGTCCATAAAAGGTCAAGCGCAAACCCCCTTTGTGTGTTTTACAGACACAACTCACTGTCTGTCTGTGTGTCGGCTGGCCAGATAGTAAAAGGACACCATCATCTTTGAAAGGGACAGGCTGTTTGAGTATCTATAAGTCTTTCGTCAGTCTTTCGTCTTTCGTCAGTCTTTCGTCAGTTTGAGTTTTCCTCTCTTGTGATGTGCTGTGATATGACAACAACATACTTTTTTCTCTCTCTTGGAGTGTTGAGGATGCAGTCGCCATGGTGACGGAGTCTGTGAACAATGAGTGTGTTCCTAAAAGAGGAAGTTGAGAAAAATAACATTGTGTGAACTTTGTGGTGTTCATCTGAAAGACGTGATAGATATTAACCAACCGTGTAAAACACAACAAACTAGAAGTAAGAAAAGAAAAACACTTCATATTTTGTTTCCCGTCTGTTCACTTACTGTACCTTCATATTACCTCACCAGTGATATTTTTAAGAGCTGCAAACCCATCTATTCACTCATTTAATTAATTAAAGCTGGCTAACCCACTTGAAGTGTGATTTGAGAGAGATGTTTTCATGGCAAGGCAGGTTACTTAGCAGCAGGCTGCTGTTTCCTCATTTACACCAGAAATACACTCTACTAATCCTCCCTCATCAGTGTTTCCGTAGGTGGCGACCTACAGCAGACAGACACAGTGGTCAGTTTGTTATGAAGTCATAATTTCCTCAGCCCCCCCCTGTCGTCTACGACCGGCCGGAGCAGACAGGAAACAACAGACATTTTCAAAGTGATTGGCCAGACCGCAGAACATTCCACTTGCTTACGTTTTGAGTTCTAAAAGTGGGCTCATTGCGTCGACAGTTTCTATATTTGGTGTTAGAGAGTCACACCACTGCTTGTGAGGGATGCTGTTTCGCCTGAGAGAGAGAGAGAGAGAGAGAGAGAGAGAGAGGAGAGAGAGAGAGAGAGAGAGAGAGGTAAAAAGAGGTTCCTTCATTCATACACCCCCACCCCCACCCCCATCTCCTATTTATGAGCTAGATCCACATATAGTAAACTGCAGTAAATGTTTGTTTTTGTAAAGGGGGGAGGAGAACACATTTTAATTTGTGCCTGGGGCGCCATAATGTTCTTTTTCCAGTGATGACATCACCTCAGCAACATGGAATTTGATTGGCTCCTTCCCCACTAGTTCAGAAGTTCCAGTCAGCCCATTCAGCAATTCTACTCTAAGAATCACTGATTCTATCATTTCCATCATTCCACCAGTGTGCGCACGTATATAGAATCGGCCCTGTTAAGGTAAGATGGAAAACTACAAATCTATGACTATTAAAAACTTTGACATTTGATGGTAACGGTGTGTCTACAGAATGTTTGGGACCTGGCTGGATCAACCTTGGACTTCAACCCAATTAGCACCTTCTTCCCTTTATAGTGCACTACGTTTGACCAGAGCTGTGTGGGCCTTGGTCAAAAGTAGTGCACTATATAGGGAATAGGGTGCTATTTGGGTAGGTGCATTGATTCACTGGACTAATGCCTTTTACAAATAAATGATGTCAGTGTGTCAGTTGTATTTATAGCAGAAAGGTTTCCGATAGGGCTCTGACCGGATCGTCACCCATCTTAAGTCTCTGCTTAAAGTGAAACGACAGGTCTGGAGGTCAAAATTAAATGGCTAAAATAAACACGACACATGTTTTTACAAGGTGCCTAGATTGGCAGTGGAGGAAGATGTTGGTCAACCCAAATGGCTTAATTGTATCTAACATCCAGTTCGAAAACAAATAGAAAAAGAGATCACAGATTACGTCTATGAGGTGATATAACATAGGTACATGCATTACAGTATACTGATTTGAAGCTGCATACTGTCTGAACGGATGACATGGAGATTGTGACTGTACACAACACAAGTACTAACAGATGTAGCTAAATGCTTGTCTTTTGGCATCTACCGGTATGTGTGTAAGTCTCTATTCCTGGCAGGGATAAATATTGTGCCCGGCCCAGAGGATAACAGGGTGTTAGAGTTTCAAGCTCGATTTAGAAAGGTAAACACATTCAGTCCAAGTCCCGACAGCTGACAGATGTCAAAAACAGACAAAAATGACCTGATCCGTGGTTCATTCATTACACATGCTGAATGGAGGCGTAGGTGAATACATTCATTACAGCCATTTTCCCCCATTACAGGTGGGAACGGTACCAATTCATAATCACCATGAACTCTATATCCTGTTCAACGGCCACACCCCTATGTAACCTTTGCCCACCCGGCCACACCCATCCCCCTTGCTGAAGGAAAGGGTGTTTTTCCATTCCAAAAAAAGGTTCAGAACATTTCAACGCAACAGTTAAGGTTGAATTAGTGTCCTGAACCAAACCAGAGTAGGGATTGCTATAGTTTCCACTTGCAGAGCTAAATTCTCTGCTTCCGCTTGCCAGATTAGCTTTATACAGTGCTTAGAGAGCCCATGTGGTTTTAATATTCTACCTCGAACCAACTGTGTCCAGGATAGCTTCCCAGGTCAGCGTCCCAAATGTCACCCTTTGTAGTGCACTACTTTGGACCAGAACCTTGGTCTAGGGTTACAAAATTCCAGGATCTTTCAATAAATTCCCTGGTTTCCCAGAAATCCTGGTTGGAGGATCCCGGTTTCCTGCTGATTCCCTCCTGACACCAGGGCTTTAGGAAAACCAGGGAATTTATTGAAAGTTCCTGGAATTCTGCAACCCTAATCTGGTCAAAAGTAGTGCACTTTAAAGGCAATAGGGTGCCATTTAGGACGTAGGCCATGTCTCTGTTGTTTTACCGCTCATCAGGAAAGACATAACACATAGTCTGGAATAAAAATATCTTCATTTTGCACTACCCTCCTGATTTGAATCCCCTAGGCCTAGTGTTCTAAACAGATATATAACTTTCTAAACCCTGACCAGATGACTTCAGCAAACACACATAACTCTCACATAACTAATCTGTGAACAAATTCGTGCTAAAATCTGATTACCAATAATAATAATAAAGCTAATTATAAGTCCTTTATAATCTACAGTTGAATGGATCATTGGCTGCTGTGCCACTCTAACAAAATACATGTAATGTCCTCCACAACCCTGTGTTAAGACAGTTCATCAGGCAGAACATACACTCTTGTTACGTCAACAGTTATAAAGCCACTGCTATTCAACTGACTACAGTTCATTGGGTAATGGCTGAGGTGAAGCGTTTTCCACATGTTCTCATGGTGTCTTGCCAGTGTCTTATAGACCCTGTCGTATGGTGAATAGCAAAACAATCCAAGACATAGAATCTAAACTCCAGTTCCGAACATGTATATTTTTGTGTACGATTGTCTAACCTTTGCCACGCTAAACTGTAAACCCGTTTTAACACGGTGTTTTGACTTTTGACCCTATTCTCATCAAGTAAACTCAAGCAGGTCATTTCATTTGAACTGGCGTTCTTTCTGTTAACTCGCCTGACTCTCAAAAACATGACTGTTGACTTGGCAGTAACTACGAGATGCATCCCTAATGGCACCCTATTCACTATATAGTGCACTTCTTTTGACCAGAGGCCAATGGGTCCTAGTGCACTAAAAAGGGAAAAAGGGGTACCATTTGGGACACAAATAAATATGAAGAAGGTGGAGAAGGACATATGGAGTCTGTTAGCACCAGCTAGTTTTCTTAATGGAAACAGAACAGTATTTTTAGTGCCGAAATCCTGGACAGCAACATCCAGTCAACTGTGAAAACAACACAGAAACAGGTAAAAAAAAAATACCGCTAAATGTTCTACAAATAAAAGTTATCTTTGATCTTAATCTTTGTCCTCGGTACTAAACTTGGTTTCGGGGATTAACAGGCTGCTTCTATCAATCTATTTATACATGCTGAGGTATTTATCATGCTTTTTTTTTTTCTATGTTAACAACATCAATGGGTGAATGTTGTACCAGGAGGCTGTAATACGTTGCCAGTCTCTGTGAAATCACTTCCTTTCAACCAAGTTTACTCCTGGTAGACTACTGAGGTAATATTGAAATGTAAAGTTTGCAAACAGATGTAAATATGATCACAGTAACCTACAATAGGAAGCCTTACACATAGATGATAGAATCTGACTCTACGTCCAAATAGTCACGAGTCATGACTCGCAAACAGGATATAGCATACTACTGTGTACATTAGCACTGTCAACAAGAGAGAGGTGGAAACAAATGCAAGGTAAAAAAGGGAATATGAGAACGGATGTTGATATGAAAGAGAGAACAGTGGCTGAACAGTGACCAAACATGTGTGTATGTGCGGGTTGTGGTTGGTTGATAGATCAGTGCTCCCAAGACCAAACAATGACTTCTTGCTGAACTCGTCAAGCAGACAAAAACAACATTCGTGTGGAACTGTGAGGGTGTGGCCAAAGTTGAGCGTCTGGAACAAACAGCCAGCCGTTCATTCCAGCTAGCAGCCAGCCAGTCGTTCCAGCTAGCAGCCAGCCAGTCGTTCCAGCTAGCAGCTAGTAAGAGCCAGCTAGCAGCTAGTCAGAGCCAGCTAGCAGCTAGTCAGAGCAAGCTATCAGCCAACCGGTCATTCCACCTAACAGCCAGCCAGTTGTTCTAAATAGCAGTTAGTCAGAGCCGATGCGGGTCATTCTAGGACTAGGTCTGCGTCTCAAATTGTACCCTATTCCCTACGTAGTGCACTACTTTTGACCAGGGACCTGGTGAAGTGCTGCACAACATAGGGTATAGGGTACCATTTGGGACACAGCGTAGGAGAGTCAGTTGGTGTTATGGGGCTGAGGGGGAGTGCAGGTCTCAGAGTCGCTTGCTTGGCAGCATGGGCAGGATAGACGCTGGCGTTAGTTAGCAACCGCTTGGCACAGAGTAGGTCATAGATCTGCAGAGAAAGCAAAAACAACACTTCAGCTATCTTTGGTTGTACAGCCCTGTTCCAGCTGCTGGTTCAAAGTACGGTCACTGGCGCACGCCCAGAACACAAGGCTGTGAAAAACACAAAAGGAACAAGTCACAGCCACTTCATATGAAGAGAACAAGGAACAAGTCATGTTTTCACGTCACCCACAAAAACATCTACTTTAATGCATGCTTGTGGTTACTACTGTACGTTGGTTAATAGCTTGGAGTCTCCCTAAATGTCATCAGGGTCGGTGATATCGTCATTATTCAAGATGGTAATTGTTGTTGTTGATTTCTGACAACAACAAAAAAAGATTTCCTCATCCTTGTTATGTTTTGTCATTACACCTCATCTGGTTAGTGTCTTTTACGTCTGCTACTACATAGTGGGTTATGAGGGGATGCATTTTCACACAGACAGGAGCACTGTACTGTTACCTTTATATCATGGGATACTTTCTAGTGCAATAAATATGCTCTCTCTTTCTCTATCCCCCTCTCTCTGTCTAACTCACACATCCCCTCTCTCCCTCTCTCCCTATCTCCCTCCCTCTCTCCCTATCTCCCTCCCTCTCTCCCTATCTCCCTCCCTCTCTCTCCTTCTCTCCCTCTCTCTCCCTATCTCCCTCTCTCCCTCTCTCCTTCTCTCCCTCTCTCCCTCTCTCCTTCTCTCCCTCTCTCTCTCTCTCTCTCTCTCTCTCTCTCTCTCCCTCTCTCCCTATCTCCCTCCCTCTCTCTCCTTCTCTCCCTCTCTCTCCCTATCTCCCTCTCTCCCTCTCTCCTTCTCTCCCTCTCTCTCTCTCCCTCTCTCCCTCTCTCCTTCTCTCCCTCTCTCTCCCTCTCTCCCTCTCTCTCCCTCTCCCTCTCTCCCTCTCTCCCTCTCTCCTTCTCTCCCTCTCTCCCTCTCTCCCTCTCTCCATCTCTCCTTCTCTCCCTCTCTCTCCCTCTCTCTCCCTCTCTCCCTCTCTCCTTCTCTCCCTCTCTCTCTCCCTCTCTCTCTCCCTCTCTCCCTCTCTCCCTCTCTCCTTCTCCCCCTCTCTCTCCCTCTCTCCCTCTCTCCATCTCTCCCTCTCTCCCTCTCTCCCTATCTCTCCCTCTCTCCCTCTCTCCCTCTCTCCCTCTATCCTTCTCTCCCTCTCTCTCCCTCTCTCTCCCTCTCTCTCCCTCTCTCTCCCTCTCTCCCTATCTCCCTCTCTCCCCCTCTCTCTCCCTCTCTCCCTCTCGCCTTCTCTCCCTCTCTCTCCCTCTCTCTCCCTCTCTCTCCCTCTCTCCCTCTCTCTCCCTATCTCTCCCTCTCTCCCTCTCGCCTTCTCTCCCTCTCTCCCTATCTCCCTCTCTCCCCCTCTCTCTCCCTCTCTCCCTCTCTCACACAGCCCTAGTCATAGAGTGTGATGGTAAAACCTCCTGGTTGTTATTTTCTCCATATAAGGCCTACACCCCAATAATACAACTAATTTCAGATCCAACTGAATGAAAAACGAATGTATAGTAGCAGCTCCTTCATCTATGTTGTTACTTTTCTTTAGTGTCACGTTCGGCAATAACAAGTTTCTGGAAAACAAGGTTCCTATTTTTCTCATACCTTGTTCTGAAATTAAATAAATAATTCTACACACATATTTCTCAACACCTTTTTAGGCCCGTGGGGCCGTGCAGGAATCTCAGTCAGTAGGTGACTCCAGCTGTTCCATAAAGGGTATAATTGGGATGTACCTTTAGGGAAATATAAAAAAAAAACACGACAGGATAATTACATACGGCTTTTCCACCAGCTTTAGTGGCCTGGGATGGATAAAAACAGCTTTAGTGTTCTTGGTGTGATGCCATGACATCAGAGAGGCAGGGCACACTAGGCCTACTCATTGGAACAACAAGTAATAAAAACCTAATCTTCACTTGTGCCTTCTACCTCACTGTTACTGTACATGACTTACAGGCATTTCATAAAGTCGAGACATCAACAACGCAGTCGTGACATCAAAAAACATAGGTACTGTATTATACACAACCTTCCGTTGTTTAATACAGTAACTATCTGTCAACAGAGAAGCTCTGAGTGTGTACTTGACCTACTACTGAATAGATGGAGTCAGGAGTCAGGTATATTTCTCACTGGTCAGGTATCTTTCTCACTGGTCTGTGGGGTATTCTGCAAGTGTGTGTTCAGTTGGCAAGTTGCAGGCCTGAGAGTCCACAGACTGTAATTCCACTGATCTGCTGCCAGTGGAGGGAGGCTGTGTAGGTTTTGGTCCAGCAGAAAGGGAAGGAACGCCTGCATTCACCCAGGTGGCTGAAGAGAGGGGTTAGAACACCCCTAGTGGTAGACTATGAGTACTACAATACCTTTTCTCAAAACCCCGTTCGTACAGTATACCCTGTAGGCCAGCAGCACATCACCCTGCATCCCACTGCTGGCTTGTCTCTGGAGCTAAGCAGGGTTGGTCCTGGTCGGTCCCTGGATGGGAGACCAGGTGCTGCTAGTAAGTGGTGTTGGAGGGCCAGTAGTAGGTACTCTTTCCTCTGGTCTGAAAAAAAGATCCCCAGGGCAGTGATTGGGGACATTGCCCTGTGTAGGGTGCTGCCTTTCGGATGGGACGTTAAACGGGTGTCCTGACTCTCTGTGGTCACTAAAGATCCCACGGCACTTATCGTAAGAGTAGGGGTATTAACCCCTGGTGTCCTGGTTAAATTACCAATCTTGCCACCTAATCATCCCCAGCTTCCAGTTGGCTCGTTCATCTCCCCTGTAACTATTCCCCAGGTCATGGCTGTAAATGAGTCAACTGACCTGGTAAAAAGTTGACTGTCATCAGTACAGAGTGCTGTGTTTTCTCACTAACACATTCATAAGCTATGATTAGATTGCATGTTCATGTACGTTATATCAAACTCTATTTTTACTATTACTGTAACTGCCTTTAGACTTAACAGATAAACACCAATCTTTTAGGTATTTCACACAACGCAAGTGTTCATACAAGATCATTTCAACAACCTGCCTTTACATGTGACATGATTAATGTAACATAAATCAATCAGGCCACAAAGCAATGTACCAAAAAAAGAAAAGAAAAAACATGAAAGCAAAAAAAAGAGTGATAATATGCTGTGTTCTTTCTAACAGGAAACCCTTCCACTTCCTGTTAAAGAGTTTGGGCTTTCATAGACGGCCCTGTCCCAAATCGCACCCCATTCCCTGTATAGTGCACTACTTTTGACCAGGACTGTAGATATATAGCCATTTGGTAGGTCCACCCGCTGACACAATGAGGTACAGGTACGAGTAAAGACTGAATGGAGCTCCCATTCAATACAGTCAGACACTCCCAAGTGACATACACTCCATAATGATTGAATTAATCCAGTAGGTATTTATAATTTCCACATATTGAAACAAAGCGGTTATATTTATTTTTTATTTAACTAGGCAAGTCAGTTAAGAACAAATTCTTATTTACAATGACGGCCTACGCCGGCCAAACCCGGACGACGCTGGGCCAATTGTGCGCCGCCCTATGGGACTCCCAATCATAGCCAGATTGTGACACAGCCTGGATTCGAACCAGGGTCTGCAGTGAGATGCAGTGCCTTAGACCGCTGCGCACCATCGGGAGCCCTATGGGACTCCCAATCACAGCCTGGATTCGAACCAGGGAGATGCAGTGCCTTAGACCGCTGCGCACCATTCGGGAGCCCTATGGGACTCCCAATCACACCATCGGGAGCCCTATTTCAACCAACTCTTTGTCATGTTACATTTGAAAGCCAAATGCAACGTAATAGCTTGGGAGTCAGGTTAGCCTGATTATCCTGGTCAGAGCCCACAGCTCTATAGTCTATAGTAACCTTATTATCCTGGTCAGAGCCCACAGCTCTATTATCCTGGTCAGAGCCCACAGCTCCTTATTATCCTGGTCAGAGCCCACAGCTCCTTATTATCCTGGTCAGAGCCCACAGCTCTATAGTCTATAGTAACCAGATTATCCTGGTCAGAGCCAACAGCTCTATTATCCTGGTCAGAGCCCACAGCTCCTTATTATCCTGGTCAGAGCCCACAGCTCCTTATTATCCTGGTCAGAGCCCACAGCTCCTTATTATCCTGGTCAGAGCCCACAGCTCTATAGTCTATAGTAACCAGATTATCCTGGTCAGAGCCCACAGCTCTTTAGTCTATAGTAACCTTATTATCCTGGTCAGAGCCCACAGCTCTTTATTATCCTGGTCAGAGCCCACAGCTCTATAGTCTATAGTAACCAGATTATCCTGGTCAGAGCCCACAGCTCTTTAGTCTATAGTAACCAGATTATCCTGGTCAGAGCCCACAGCTCTTTAGTCTATAGTAACCAGATTATCCTGGTCAGAGCCCACAGCTCTTTAGTCTATAGTAACCTTATTATCCTGGTCAGAGCCCACAGCTCTTTAGTCTATAGTAACCTTATTATCCTGGTCAGACCCCACAGCTCTTTAGTCTATAGTAACCAGATTATCCTGGTCAGAGCCCACAGCTCTTTAGTCTATAGTAACCAGATTATCCTGGTCAGAGCCCACAGCTCTTTAGTCTATAGTAACCTTATTATCCTGGTCTGACCCCACAGCTATTTAGTCTATAGTAACCAGATTATCCTGGTCAGAGCCCACAGCTCTTTAGTCTATAGTAACCAGATTATCCTGGTCAGAGCCCACAGCTCTTTAGTCTATAGTAACCAGATTATCCTGGTCAGAGCCCACAGCTCTTTAGTCTATAGTAACCTTATTATCCTGGTCAGAGCCCACAGCTCTTTAGTCTATAGTAACCTTATTATCCTGGTCAGACCCCACAGCTCCTTAGTCTATAGTAACCAGATTATCCTGGTCAGAGCCCACAGCTCTTTAGTCTATAGTAACCAGATTATCCTGGTCAGAGCCCACAGCTCTTTAGTCTATAGTAACCTTATTATCCTGGTCTGACCCCACATCTCTTTAGTCTATAGTAACCAGATTATCCTGGTCAGAGCCCACAGCTCTTTAGTCTATAGTAACCAGATTATCCTGGTCAGAGCCCACAGCTCTTTAGTCTATAGTAACCAGATGATCCTGGTCAGAGCCCACAGCTCTTTAGTCTATAGTAACCAGATTATCCTGGTCAGAGCCCACAGCTCTTTAGTCTATAGTAACCTTATTATCCTGGTCTGACCCCACAGCTCTTTAGTCTATAGTAACCGTATTATCCTGGTCAGACCCCACAGCTCTTTAGTCTATAGTAACCTTATTATCCTGGTCAGAGCCCACAGCTCTTTATTATCCTGGTCAGAGCCCACAGCTCTTTAGTCTATAGTAACCAGATTATCCTGGTCAGACCCCACAGCTCTATAGTCTATAGTAACCTTATTATCCTGGTCAGAGCCCACAGCTCTTTAGTCTATAGTAACCAGATTATCCTGGTCAGAGCCCACAGCTCTTTAGTCTATAGTAACCAGATTATCCTGGTCAGAGCCCACAGCTCTTTAGTCTATAGTAACCAGATTATCCTGGTCAGAGCCCACAGCTCTATAGTCTATAGTAACCTTATTATCCTGGTCTGACCCCACAGCTCTTTAGTCTATAGTAACCTTATTATCCTGGTCAGAGCCCACAGCTCTTTAGTCTATAGTAACCAGATTATCCTGGTCAGAGCCCACAGCTCTTTAGTCTATAGTAACCAGATTATCCTGGTCAGACCCCACAGCTCTTTAGTCTATAGTAACCAGATTATCCTGGTCAGAGCCCACAGCTTTTTAGTCTATAGTAACCTTATTATCCTGGTCAGAGCCCACAGCTCTTTAGTCTATAGTAACCTTATTATCCTGGTCAGAGCCCACAGCTCTTTAGTCTATAGTAACCTCATTATCCTGGTCAGACCCCACAGCTCTTTAGTCTATAGTAACCAGATTATCCTGGTCAGACCCCACAGCTCTTTAGTCTATAGTAACCAGATTATCCTGGTCAGACCCCACAGCTCTTTAGTCTATAGTAACCTTATTATCCTGGTCAGACCCCACAGCTCTTTAGTCTATAGTAACCTTATTATCCTGGTCAGACCCCACAGCTCTTTAGTCTATAGTAACCTTATTATCCTGGTCAGAGCCCACAGCTCTTTAGTCTATAGTAACCATATTATCCTGGTCAGAGCCCACAGCTCTTTAGTCTATAGTAACCTTATTATCCTGGTCAGACCCCACAGCTCTTTAGTCTATAGTAACCAGATTATCCTGGTCAGAGCCCACAGCTCTTTAGTCTATAGTAACCTTATTATCCTGGTCAGAGCCCACAGCTCTTTAGTCTATTGTAACCAGATTATCCTGGTCAGAGCCCACAGCTCTTTAGTCTATAGTAACCTTATTATCCTGGTCAGACCCCACAGCTCTTTAGTCTATAGTAACCTGATTATCCTGGTCTGACCCCACAGCTCTTTAGTCTATAGTAACCAGATTATCCTGGTCAGAGCCCACAGCTCTTTAGTCTATAGTAACCAGATTATCCTGGTCAGAGCCCACAGCTCTTTAGTCTATAGTAACCAGATTATCCTGGTCAGAGCCCACAGCTCTTTAGTCTACACTGAGTATACAAAACATTAAAGGAAAACTCCACCCAAAAACTATTTTTTGATATTTGTTTCATTAGTCCATTGTTGACATAGTTCCAAAATGTTTTGCTTTTCAGCAATCAAGTTTTCAAGATATGTAACTTTCAAAATATAGAAATGATCCCTGTGTGATGCATTTTGCTTCATATGATGCTGTGTTTTGCATCATATAATGCCAAATGCATCATACAGGGATCATTTCTGTATTTTGAAAGTTACATGTCTTGAAAACACCCCGCTGTGAGACTTTCGGTAGGTTGGTAGGGAGGCAGGGACACACGTAGGAGAAATTGGCGACTGATTCCCAGACCAAGCTACTCTCCTCCTCTCTCAAAACAAATGGGTGTAAAGAAGGGAGCGAATCCCCCACTGGTCGATCTTTGTTTGTGTGTGTACGTGTGTGTTTCTACATGTGTGTGTGTGTGTGTGTACATATGTACAGTTGAAGTCTGAAGTTTACATACACCTTAGCCAACTACATTTAAACTCAGTTTTCACAATTCCTGACATTTAAACCCAGTAAAATGTCCCTGTCTTAGGTCAGTCAGGATCACCACTTTATTTTAAGAATGTGAAATGTCGGAATAGTAGTAGAGAGAATGGTTTATTTCAGCTTTTATTTCTTTCATCACATTCCCAGTGGGTCAGAAGTTTACATACACTCAATTAGTATTTGGTAGCATTGCCTTTAAATTGTTTAACTTGGGTCAAACGTTTCGGGTAGCCTTCCACAAGCTTCCCACAATAAGTTGGGTGAATTTTGGCCAATTCCTCCTGACAGAGCTGGTGTAACTGAGTCAGGTTTGTAGGCCTCCTTGCTCACACACACTTTTTCAGTTCTGCCCACACATTTTCTATAGGCTTTAGGTCAGGGCTTTGTGATGACCACTCCAATACCTTGACTTTGTTGTCTTTAAGCCATTTTGGCACAACTTTGGAAGTATGCTTGAGGTCATTGTCCATTTGGTAGACCCATTTGCGACCAAGCTTTAACTTCCTGACTGATGTCTTGAGATGTTCCTTCAATATATCCACATAATTTTCCTTCCTCATGATGCCATCTATTTTGTGAAGTGCACCAGTCCCTCCTGCAGCAAAGCACCCCCACAGCATGATGCTGCCACCCCCGTGCTTCACGGTTAGGATGGTGTTCTTCAGCTTGCAAGGCACCCCCTTTTTCCTCCAAACATAACGATGGTCATTATGGCCAAACAGTTCTATTTTTGTTTCATCAGACCAGAGGACATTTCTCCAAAAAGAATGATCTTTGTCCCCATGTGCAGTTGCAAACCATAGTCTGGCTTTTTTATGGCGGTTTTGGAGCAGTGGCTTCTTCCTTGCTGAGCGGCCTTTCAGGTTATGTCGATATAGGACTCGTTTTACTGAGGATATAGATACTTTTGTACCTGTTTCCTCCAGCATCTTCACAAGGTCCTTTGCTGTTGTTCTGGGATTGACTTGTACTTTTTGCACCAAAGTACGTTCATCTCTAGGAGACACAACGCGTCACCTTCCTGAGCGGAATGACGGCTGCGTTGTCCCATGGTGTTTATACTTGCGTACTATTGTTTGTACAGATGAACGTGGTACCTTCAGGCATTTGGAAATTGCTCCCAAGGATGAACCAGCCTTGTGGTCGGCTGATTTCTTTTGATTTTCCCATGATGTCAAGCAAAGAGGCACTGAGTTTGAAGGTAGGCCTTGAAATACATCCACAGGTACACCTCCAATTGACTCAAATGATGTCAATTAGCCTATCAGAACCTTCTAAAGCCATGACATCATTTTCTGGAATTTTCCAAGCTGTTTAAAGGCACAGTCAACTTAGTGTATGTAAACTTCTGACCCACTGGAATTGTGATACAGTTAATTATAAGTGAAATAATCTGCCTGTAAACAATTGTTGGAAAAGTTATTTGTGTCATGCACAAAGTAGATGTCCTAACCGACTTGCCAAAAACTATAGTTTGTTAACAAGAAATGTGTGGAGTGGTTGAAAAAACGAGTTTTAATGACTCCAACCTAAGCGTATGTAAACTTCCGACTTCAACTGTTTCCCGGGCTAGTTCAACATGACAGCTCCTGCTCCTTGGTGTCCCAGGGAAGCCACATTAGCAGAGAGGAGCTGAGTAAAGACCCTATTAACCACAGGATTAAGCCCTAACCCAGACAGCCAGACCAAGCCTGTTTGTCTGGAACAAACTGCCCATCCATTCACAATTACTACTGACTGGGAACAACTTGGGGTCTCCTTTCCCCCAACTCCCACCCCCTGGGAAGGACATTTACAAAACAAGTTCTTAGTTGAAAGGGAGAGGAGGGAGAGAGACGTTAGAGGGGGGAGAGAGACGTTAGAGGGGGGAGAGAGACGTTA
>NC_059194.1:642500-652500 GCF_020615455.1 Coregonus clupeaformis
GGAATAGGGTGCCATTTGGGACACGGGCCAATAAACATGACTGAACTGAGCGCTCGAAGGCGTCGATGAGGTAAAATCATCACAACCACAACTTCCCCTATCGTTGAAGGCAATCAAGAACACTGACAAAATGTCCTCACCCCAAACCCAACCTCAAGGCGATGCCGTTTCCTGAGTTTCTGAACACAGAAACGAAACATCTTGTTTTGAGGCGTCCCATTGTTTTTCTGTCATCTGTCAAATAACGCTGAACGAAGACCTGCGATGTCAGAACTCATATAACATGAAGTAATCCTTAGTAGACTGGCGTTAATTAATTACTGTTTTGTTCATGTGCATAGATTATGCATTTAATCAACAGTCATTAAATGTTTGACAAGTGCATGATACAGTGTCCGATGCAGTGACCCCTTGTTGAGATAATGAATGGGAAAAGTCCTTCAGAACAAATTAATTGTAAAGCTAGACGTAAAGCCTAGTCTGTACAGTGTGACCTGGTTTCACCCATAAACAGAGCAGAAACCTTTAACTCCCTCATGTGGCGTGAACAGACTCTATCTGGCACAACCCTGTGATTATGAAACCATCAAACTCCCTCCCCGACAGCTAATGAAAAAACAAAAAGGATGTCTCAAACGTAAACAACATTGTGGGTTCTTCAGTGTTCCAGAAGATAGACCTATAACCTCCATCTGATCCTTCGGAAGAGAAGCTCAGTGTCCACTGACTGGTTGCATTGTGGTTTCATTCGGTATGTCAGGAACTGATGTGGATGTGGTGTAGGAGTCAGGCGCAGGACACAGAGGCTTAGTCCAACAGAGTTTTACTAGTCATAAAATGACAAAATACAAAAACACGGGCCTCGAAACAAACAGAGGCGAGCGATTACGCAAACTGTGCGTAAAAACACCAAACAAAGTAAACAGAGCGGAAACCCGCAGCTCCTACCGACAGGCGGACAATAACACACAACACCAGACTAACCAAACGAGAAACTTATAGGAGACATAATTAACCAAACAGGAAACAGGTGTACACAATCAGACAAAACCAAACAGACGTCGAAAACGTCGAACGGTGATAGCTAGTACTCCGGGGACGACGACTGCCCGAACAAGGAGGAGGAGCAGCCTCGGCCGAAACCGTGACACAGTAAGTGAAATACATGTTGATTATATATTTATCATGAGGTAAATAACTGGTAAATTTGAAACTAAATCCAGAGTGCTTTAAGGTATTCAGGGGGCACTTGCCTCAGGGAGTGATGGCCTGCATCTCAAATGGCACCCTATTCCCTATTTAGTGCACTACTTTGAACCAGGACTCATAAGGAATTGGGTTCTATTTGAGACATTGCCATTGTTTAACATAGCATTCATCAAGTGTAATTGGTGTGGTTTCCTAGAACCAAGCTGGCATCACCAGAGGCCTTAACACAGGGCTCCATCTGCCAGGGAGAGGAGCCTCTTTCGGGGAACGGTGGTAAAAGATAAACAAATTCGACAATTTGGAAGCGCGTGCAGCTTTGTAAGGGCGGTAAACTCACGTCTGCCCTGCCTGCATGGTGACGTCTGCCCTGCCTGCATGGTGATTGTTTGTGTGTGAGTTAAAAAGCTTCTGGCTGTCCTTGTAAGCTGTTGGGGAGAACATAGAGACAGACTGCCAACTGCTGCTTGAGCCTTGCATTATCAATCAATCCAGAAACTGAGGTGGAGTCCCAAATGGCACCCTATTCCCTACACAGTGCACTACTTTTCACCAGAGCCCTATGGGTTCCTGGTCAAAGTAGTGCACTATATAGGGAATAGGGTGCCATTTGGGAAGCAATCTGAGACTCCCACACAACACAACACAAGCCCCATATACTGACCTCCCTGTTTCCTGTTTCCTGCCATAGAGGAGGAAATATGGACAACAGAACATAAGGGTCAGCGAACTGGGATGAAAGACAGACATACGCTGAGTATATTAAACATTAGGGAAGACCTTACTAATATTGAGTTGCACCAGGTGTCGAAAAGCGTTCCACGGGGATGCTTGGCCCGTGTTGACTCCAATGCTTTCCCACAGTTGTGTGAAGTTGGCTGGATGTCCTTTGGGTGGTGGACCATTCTTGATACACACAGGGAAAACTGTTGAGCGTGAAAAACCCAGCAGCGTTGCAGTTCTTGACACAAGCCTGGCACCTACTACCATACCCCGTTCAAAGGCACTTAAATCTTTCGTTTTGCCCATTCACCCAACTGAATGGCAGACATACACAATCCATGTCTCAATTGTCTCGGGGTGTGTGTGTGTGTGTGTGTGTGTGTGTGTGTGGGGGGGTTCTATTAAGCACTATGGAATTGTTTTAAGAAGGTCATACCAAGGATCACTTAGCTTTTTGATTTTGAATTTGAAGACCCCTTGAAGTATCCCCCTCAAAAAAATCAACAAATATGTGATGCAAAAATCTGCTATTAGCCCATACAAACACATTGAATAACAGATTCACTGCATGGAACAACAGATAGTACCCAAAAAAGTACATGTTTGTTCTGAAGTGTCTATCCTATATTTCAGAGATAAAAGAAAGATCAGGAAAAATACATGTATTTAACCCCTTATTTTTGGCACTGAACAGTCTCCTTATATACTGTACATACAGTACCAGTCAAAAGTTTGGACACACCTCCTCATTCCAGGGTTTTTCTTTATTTTTACTATTTTCTACATTGTAGAATAATAGTGAAGACATCAAAACTATGAAATAACACATATGGAATCATGAAAAAAAAGTGTTAAACAAATCCAAATATATTTTATATTTGAGATTCTTCAAATAGCCACCCTTTGCCTTGATGACAGCTTTGCACACTCTTGGCATTCTCTCAACCAGCTTCATGAGGTAGTCACCTGGAATCCATTTCAATTAACAGGTGTGCCTTTTTAAAAGTTAATTTGTGGAATGTATTTCCTTCTTAATGCGGTTGAGCCAATCTGTTGTGTTGTGACACGGTAGGGGGGTATACAGAAGACAGCCCTATTTGGTAAAATATTTTGTCAAGAACAGCTCAAATAAGCAAAGAGAAACGACAGTCCATCATTACTTTAAGACATGAAGTTCAGTCAATACGGAACATTTCAATAACTTTTAAAGTTTCTTCAAGTGCAGTCGCAAAAACCATCAAGCGCTATGATGAAACTGGCTCTCATGAGGACCGGCACAGGAAAGGAAGACCCAGAGTTACCTCTGCTGCAGAGGATAAGTTCATTAAAGTTACCAGACTCAGACCCGGTCTGTGATTTATTTAGAATTCAAGGCAGACTTAACCAACATGGCTACCACAGCATTCTGCAGCGATACGCCATCCCATCTGGTTTGGGCTTAGTGGGACTATCATTTGTTTTTCAACAGGACAATGACCCAACACACCTCCAGGCTGTGTAAGGGCTATTTTACCAAGAAGGAGAGTGATGGAGTGCTGCATCAGATGACCTGGCCTCCACAATAGCACGACCTCAGTTTTGATGTCTTCACTCTTATTCTACAATGTAAAAGACAGTAAAAATAAAATAAAAACCCTTGAATGAGTAGGTGTTCTAAAACTTCTGACTGGTACTGTACATGTAGCAAAAAATTTGTGTGCTCCGGTGTAATAATAAAAAAAAAAGGATGTTTGGCATGATAGCACTAACAGACAGCCACTCAGTCCACAGTATGTGTGGCCTGCCCAGTAACGCTAGGTTAAGTGTCAGGTCACAATGGAGCCGTGTGGATCTGTGTTTTGTATTGCAGCGTGCTTGCTGTTGTTAGCCATCTCTTTGAAAACAACTTATGTGAGTGAAACATTGTTGCATTTAAAGTGGAACTGATAGCATTTTAGCAACATGAAATCTTATTAAAATCTGTTCGTATACACCCCCAGGCAGTGGTGGAAAAAGTACCCGATTGTAATGCTTGAGTAAAAGTAAAAATACCTAAATAGAAAATGACTGAAGTAAAAGTGAAAGTCTCCAGTAAAAGTCTAAAAGTATTTGGTTCGAAATATACTTAAGAATCAAAAGTAAAAGTAAAAGTATAAATAATTTCAAATTCCTTATATTAAGCAAACCAGACAGCACCATTTTCTATTTATTTTTATTGACGGATAGCCAGGGGCACACTCCAACACTCAGACATCATTTACAAACAAAGCATGTGTGTTTAGTGAGTCCGCCAGATCAGAGGCAGTAGGGAGGAACAGGGATGTATACAGTGCCTTCATAAAGTATTCAGACCCCTTGACTTTTTCCACATTTTTGTTAGGTTACAGCCTTATTCTAAAATTGATTACTTCCCCCCCCCCCCCTCATCAATCTACACACAATACCTCATAATGACAAAGCAAAAACAGTTTTTTAGACATCTTTGCTAATTTATTAAAAATGAAAAACGGAAATATGACATTTACATAAGTATTCAGACCCTTTACTCAGTACTTTGTTGAAGCACCTTTGGCAGCGATTACAGCCTCAAGTCTTCTTGGGTATGACGCTACAAGCTTGGCACAGCTGTATTTGGGGAGTTTCTCCCATTCTTCTCTGCAGATCCTCTCAAGCTCTGTCAGGTTGGATGGGGAGCGTCGCTGCACAGCTATTTTCAGCTCTCTCTAGAGATGTTCGATCAGGTTCAAGTCAGGGCTCTGGCTGTGCCACTCAAGGACATTTTAGAGAGTTGTCCTGAAGCCACTCCTGCGTTGTCTTGGTTATGTGCTTAGTGTCGGAAATTGAACCCCAGTCTGAGGTCCTGAGGAGGTTTTTATCAAGGATATCTCTGTACTTTGCTCCGTTCATCTTTGCCTCGATCCTGACTAGTCTCCCAGTCCCTGGCGCTGAAAAACATCCCCACAGCATGATGCTGGCACCACCATGAATCACGGTAGGGATGGTGCCAGGTTTCCTCCAGACGTGACGCTTGGCATTCAGGCCAAAGAGTTCAATCTTGGTTTCATCAGACCAGAGAATCTTGTTTCTCATGGATTGAGAGTCTTTAGGTGCCTTTTAGCAAACTCCAAGCGTCTGTCATGTGCCTTTTACTGAGGAGTGGCTTCCGTCTGGCCACTCTACCATAAAGGCCTGAACTCTAGAGCTCTGTCAGAGTGACCATCGCGTTCTTGGTCACCTCCCTGACCAAGGCCCTTCTCCCCCGATTGCTCAGTTTGGCCCGGGCGGCCAACTCTAGGAAGAGTCTTGGTGGTTCCAAACTTCTTCCATTTAAGAATGATGGAGGCCGCTGTGTTCTTGGGGACCTTCAATGCTGCAGACATTTTTTGGTACCCTTCCCCAGATCTGAGCCTCAACACAATCCTGTCTCGGAGCTCCACGGACAATTCCTTCGACCTCATGGCTTGTTTTTTGCTCTGACATGCACTGTCAACTGTGGGACATTGTATAGACAGTGTGCCTTTCCAAATCATGTCCAATCAATTGAATTGACCACAGGTGGACTCCAATGAAGTTGTAGAAGCATCTCAAGGATGATCAATGGAAACAGGATGCACCTGAGCTCAATTTCGAGTCTCATAGCAAAGGGTCTGAATACTTATGTAAATAAGGTCTTTTTTTATATATATATTTTTTAATACATTTACAAAAATTTATAAAAACCTGTTTTCGCTTTGTCATTATGGGGTATTGTGTGTAGATTGATGAGGAGATAGTTTTTTTAAAATCCAGTTTAGAATAAGGCTGTAACTTAACAAAATGTTGAAAAAGTCACATTTTGACTTTTTCCACATTTGTTTACGTTACAGCCTTATTCTAAAATGGATTAAAATCTTATTTTTCATAATCAAACTACACACAATACCCCATAATAACAAAGTGAAAACAGTTTTTTTGAAATTTTGTAAAAATAAAATAAATGTATTAAAAATAAAAAATAGAAATATCTTGGATATACTCTAATTTTGCCAATAAGTTCCCAAACGACCCGCCCAGCGAAGGAAAGGCACCCTGTGTGAAAAATCCGATGTTTTCCTATGTTCATTTAATGAGTTTTCCTATAGATTTGTCAGATTTTCACTCTCAAAATCACACTTTGATTAAATAGAAAAAAATACAAACATGGGATGGTCTAAATCCACAACAATGCTTAAACCACATCAATCTGATCGGGTGTCAGGGCCCGGCTCCCCAGTGGGTGGGCCTATCAGGGCCCGGCTCCCCAGTGGGTGGGCCTGTCAGGGCCCGGCTCCCCAGTGGGTGGGCCTGTCAGGGCCCGGCTCCCCAGTGGGGTGGGCCTGTCAGGGCCCGGCTCCCCAGTGGGGTGGGCCTGTCAGGGCCCGGCTCCCCAGTGGGGTGGGCCTGTCAGGGCCCGGCTCCCCAGTGGGTGGGCCTGTCAGGGCCCGGCTCCCCAGTGGGGTGGGCCTGTCAGGGCCCGGCTCCCCAGTCGGTGGGCCTGTCAGGGCCCGGCTCCCCAGTGGGGTGGGCCTGTCAGGGCCCGGCTCCCCAGTGGGTGGGCCTGTCAGGGCCCGGCTCCCCAGTGGGTGGGCCTGTCAGGGCCCGGCTCCCCAGTGGGTGGGCCTGTCAGGGCCCGGCTCCCCAGTGGGTGGGCCTGTCAGGGCCCGGCTCCCCAGTGGGTGGGCCTGTCAGGGCCCGGCTCCCCAGTGGGGGCCTGTCAGGGCCCGGCTCCCCAGTGGGTGGGCCTGTCAGGGCCCGGCTCCCCAGTGGGGTGGGCCTGTCAGGGCCCGGCTCCCCAGTGGGTGGGCCTGTCAGGGCCCGGCTCCCCAGTGGGGTGGGCCTGTCAGGGCCCGGCTCCCCAGTGGGTGGGCCTGTCAGGGCCCGGCTCCCCAGTGGGGTGGGCCTGTCAGGGCCCGGCTCCCCAGTGGGTGGGCCTGTCAGGGCCCGGCTCCCCAGTGGGTGGGCCTGTCAGGGCCCGGGTCCCCAGTGGGTGGGCCTGTCAGGGCCCGGCTCCCCAGTGGGTGGGCCTGTCAGGGCCCGGCTCCCCAGTGGGTGGGCCTCTGTCCACCCAGGCCCATCCATGTCTACGCCCCTGATGCAAACAGGCATGTTGACAATTGCGCATCACAAATAGCCTACTAACCAACACTTCGGACTAAACTTTTTAAATACCTTGGTTTGCATACCCATTGTTGCCTTTATAGTATTTACTGGTAGATATCATAAGTTGAAACGTCTTTCCTACCCTACCGGCTACCGATGACATTCTTCTGTGAACTGCTCCACGCCAAAGCCAGCTGAGGGCTGCCCACTCTAGCTGCCCGCTGAAACTAGGCTGTGCGTGCGACGCGCATGTGAATATATTTCACGTGCTTCGTGACAGTGTAGGCTACTTTGTGCGTTATTTCTCTATTGTACTACGTCATTGTTAAGTCGTAGACCTCCACTACACTAATTTGACACACATCAGTAGGGAGCAATGCCAAATGAAACAAAAGTGTGTATAACACTTCATACCTACGTATACCCTCCACTACACCGCTGGCCCTTTGGGTTTTACAAAAAGTGCCCTCTCCTACATGAGTACGCTGGTATTATGGTTGCTGTCCTCTTTCAGAATCACCAACCTGTCACACACTGAAGGACTATAGGCTTGCCACTGCGCAAACATGTCTATAGTAGATACAGGCTGTTAATATATTCAATGTTTCGAGAAAGGAGTGCATTTATTTGCCTGGCGAAGAGGTTTTATGTGCTGACTGAATGGAAGCTGATAATTGAGTTTTTACTCAGCTGGTCTCAGAAAGAAATTAAGAGTCCTCACTGTATGTCACGCCCTGACTCTGGGGACTCTTATTTGTTGAGTCAGGGTGTGATTTTCTATGTAGTATTTTCTATGTGGGTTCTAGTATGTGTATTTCTATGTTGGCCGGTGTGGTTCCCAATCAGAGGCAGCTGTAGCTCATTGTCTCTGATTGGGGACCATACTTAGGCAGCCTATTGGCACTAGTGGGTTGTGGGATCTTGTTCCGTATGAGGTTGGTTGTGTTACCTTAGGACTTCACGTGTCGTTAGTTTATTGTTTTGTTGTGTGTTTATTCGTGTAAATAAACATGTTTGCATATCACGCTGCGCCTTGGTCTGACCCGTCTATGAACGAACGTGACACTGTATCCGACACAGAGACAAGACCGAGACACTCAATATGTGGTCTGGAGTACTACAACACTGCTCTGTGGTCTGGAGTACTACAACACTGCTCTGTGGTCCGGAGTACTACAACACTGCTCTGTGGTCTGGAGTACTACAACACTGCTCTGTGGTCTGGAGTACTACAACACTGCTCTGTGGTCTGGAGTACTACAACACTGCTCTGTGGTCTGGAGTACTACAACACTGCTCTGTGGTCTGGAGTACTACAACACTGCTCTGTGGTCTGGAGTACTACAACACTGCTACAGACAATTCTGTGAGAAGACCGATTATTTTCGGGATGTCTCATGGGTCTGATAAACACCTCTCTAGCGCTGTCACCTTTCACAGAAGTGCGACATCGGCGGTGCGGTCGATTGAGACGCATCCAATTAATAAAAAAAAACATATCTTTAACAAAAATGGACAGATTGTTTTATTATTCTAATTAGATTTTTGTGGGGGTGCTAACATCGACTCTAGTTAATAAAAGGTAAGCCTCATACCCTCTCATACCCCCTCATACCCTCTCATACCCACTCATACCCTCTCATACCCTCTCATACCCTCTCATACCCACTCATACCCACTCATACCCTCTCATACCCACTCATACCCTCTCATACCCTCTCATACCCTCTCATACCCTCTCATACCCCCTCATACCCTCTCATACCCACTCATACCCTCTCATACCCTCTCATACCCTCTCATACCCACTCATACCCTCTCATACCCTCTCATACCCACTCATACCCTCTCATACCCTCTCATACCCACTCAATTCGAGTCTTGGTTTTAACTTAACAGTCCTTCACTGACACGGAGGCAGGCTATTTAAAGAGTGCATGGTGGGTGGAGCAGTGGAGGCTGCTGAGGGGGAGGATGGCTCATACGATTGGCTGGAATGGAGTCAATGGAATGGTATTATGATGACCCGTCCTCCCCTCAGCAGCCCCCACTGGAGTGGAGGAATTGACTCTAATTTCGTCTGTCAAACAGGTAGGCCTACCTCTTATTTCTTAAATAGGAAGAAATAGGCTCCAACACAAAGCCCTCTTGTTGTTAGTAAAGTCTAATTGAAATGAAGATGATTGAAATGAATTATGCCTACTAGATGATTGAAATGAATTATGCCTACTAGATGATTGAAATGAATTATGCCTACTAGATGATTGAAATGAATTATGCCTACTAGATGATTGAAATGAATTATGCCTACTAGATGATTGAAATGAATTATGCCTACTAGATGATTGAAATGAATTATGCCTACTAGATGATTGAAATGAATTATGCCTACTAGATGATTGAAATGAATTATGCCTACTAGATGATTGAAATGAATTATGCCTACTAGATGATTGAAATGAATTATGCCAACTTTCAGCACCATGAGCTGTCCATTTCTGATTGAATGTGTTGCGGCTGCTGCTTCACGTTTCACCACCGCAACGTAAATCACTCAAATCTGGCTTATTGTGAGGTCAATAACTCAGATCAATACACAATGGGCAAGAAACATATTGTTTTTAATCAAATCAATTATAGTAGTATCAAGCTGTCAAAGTTGACCTCCAGTCCTCCTCATCTTCTCACTCTCCTTCTCAACCTGAACAGAACAGGCTATAGGCTAGTCCACGTGCAAGATAGTGCATGTTTTGGACTAAGACTAATAAAAAAAAATCAGCAGGGGCAGAGCAGGCCGGGGCTCGGGGTTGGAATATCCATTGCAGTGTGTTTCTACAACTTGATTGGAGTCCACCTGTTGTAAATTCAATTGATTGGACATGATTTGGAAAGGCACACACCTGTCTATATAAGGTCCCACAGTTGACAGTGCATGTCAGAGCAAAAACCAAGCCATGAGGTCGAAGGACTTGTA